>NC_083766.1:56822017-56832017 GCF_963514075.1 Conger conger
TGTGTGTGTGTGTGTGTGTGTGTGTCGTGTGTGTGCGTGTGAACAACTTTAAAAGCCCCAAGATGTGACCCAGTTGTCTGGGCCTTGTGAAATGTCAGCCACAGCGGAGCGCTGCCATTGGACAGGGAGCCGTCGCCCCCGGCGACAGCGGCCCCGGCAGCATTAGTGATGTCACAGAGAGGGGTTCTGAGAAGGGCGGGTCCAGCGTCGGCCCGGGTTACACGGCCTGCCCTCGAGCAGTGCCTCAGAACAGGCCTCCGCACAAAGCGGGTCTCCATTCATCTTAATGGGGTGCGCTTTGAAGACGCTGAGCGGGCCAGGAAAGACGGCCCGTATGAGACTCAGTGGCAGGAACGAGGGATGATTACTACGAGCTACGGGCACTCTCTGCGAACCCGTCCATTCGTCTTCATTTCCCTTTGAAAGACTGGCCACAAGGCCTTTTCCCCTTTCAATTTCCCTGTCAGAGTGCCGCCCTCCCCTCCGATTGCTGCAGGCGTTTTAAACAGAGTGCTTCGGTTACAATGCCCTCGTGCATTATCTTTATTAACTCTGTGTGGTTATGGATAAGAACCCACCACGGTGATTAAACACAATGCCTGATGAAAACCGAGAACTGCAGTGCGCAGAACAACCTAACCACCCGCATACATGAGCTTATACACATGGGCATACACACACACGCATGCACACACACACACACCTTATGTACACACACACACGTGCATACACACACACATACCCACTGAACACTTACCGGACACACAGGCACAAATGCATAATGCATTTACACACACATACACCTATTATGCACACACACACAGGGACATGTAAGAAACCCCCCAAATACACCAAAAGGCGGAAGTATCCGAGAGGTGAAGGAAACGCATGTAGTCTGACCAATGCTACTGGAACAGGGTTTATTTAATTTCGTTCTTGTTTATCTGACTCCAAAAGATAAGTTCAACTGCTCCTCTGTTCTAACAGTTCAACAAAAGGAACTGCAAATGTCCGCCAATAGTTTGGCTCGATATGATCGCTATCTATTTGTATAGATGCGGACGTGCCTGTGGCCTGTATAGCCTAAAATGATACACTTAGTATGTATCTTGTGACGGCACTGGTGTATAGGCGAGTGACTACGGGGTGCAGGCATCCTAGGTTGTCTATGTGTGTTAGGACTCTAAACTGCTAAGTGTGCAATGGTGCGAGCCAAGAGGATGCAGGATACAATTTATTAAACAATGTGCATTGCAGAAATAGAATGCCAATGTGTTACAAGAATTACAAGTTGTAATATGAATGGCTATATAGTGCGCAGGAGATCGTATTAGCGAGTCTCCTCGAACCATTCCACGTTCCCCTCTACATACCCAGGGTTTACAGGAAAACAACAAACCATCAAATAAAGAGTCACAAGATGGCGGTAACAATGGTCCTGCTGATGTTATCTCTGTATGTCCAACAAACCTGGTAACCTTTGTATTACAGCTGGATGCTGACTCACAGGTAACTTGCATTACCTGTGGTTTATTCCTACAAGATCTTTATTCAGTAACCAGTGTACTACACCACCAATGATACCAAACTATTTCCCACATCATTAGCTATCTAAAGACACCAAACACTGTATGTGGAAAACCCGTGGTTTATACAGTGCTATTTCAACTCATCAGTTCTGGGAGCATTCCACTGAGGTGGCAGAATTGCGCAGAGGCAGCACAATGATGGGAGCAATAGTCCTGTATTGATGAGCACTGTCTTTTCATCAAGCCTTGCTTGACCCCCCTTTTGGGGGTCTGCAGAGAGGCACACTTATGTAAAATGCCCTACACACATATAAACGCATATTATGCACACACACACACACACACACACACACACACACACACACACACACGCACGCACGCACACACACACACACACACAGGGACATATATTATGTACACAAACACACAGGGACACACATACACACACACACACAGGGACACATATTATGTACACACACACACAGGGACACACATTATGTACACACACACCTTTGGCGTTGGCTAGCCCTCCTTCCTTCACGTCAGAGACGTGTAGCTGCTGTACTCCGTCCTCCTCCACCACAGCCACGGAGAAACCTGCAGAGGAGAGAGGAAGAACGTTACACAAATGTACATAAACTCCATTCCCGAAGGGCAGTGTGTGTGTGTGTGTGTGTGTGTGTGTGTGTGTGTGTGTCTCCTGGGTTATTCCAAACACACGATCCTGGCTCACATTGTGAACAGCTGTGAACAGCAGCCCTGTGTATCTCGTCTGAAGCAGCGACAGCTGCTCACAACTTTACCCAACATGTCAGAGCAAACACAGGACTGGCGCCAATCAATAATTAAGAGCACGAGTTGGCGCGAAATCCAGAAACGGATTGGGCCTGGTGGTGCACCTCTTTTTCCTTCGAGGCATCCCCAAACCTCGACGGGCGGTGGGGGGGGTCCCACAGGGGGTGAATTTAACGCACCTCTCTTCTTCATAACGTCTTGTTATGAACGGAAACATTTCAGATTAATAATTTCAGGTGGCCGGGGAATTGTAGCGTAGCGTGTCATCGCACATACGTGTGTTCTCGTGCGCGTTTCGCTTCCGGAGCGGGAAGTCCGTGCGGAGCTCACCGTAACCGATGCTGCACGATTCGTCGCGGTCGAACTGGATGAGTTTTGTCGCTTTGGAGCAAATTTCGATCTCCTTGTACAGCTGAAACCAGAATACGGGAGGATTAAGTATCATTGTCTCTTCAATTGCCAAAGCACAGAACACTGAACAAGTCTTATATCTGTGTGTGCGTGGGCGTAAGAAAAGGAATGGGGCTTAACCGTTTCGTCATTCGGACTGTGGCACTGAATTCAGGCCTCCCATCAACAAAGATATTCTTTAAAAAAAATCTTTTATTGAACAGGTACAGTCAGTAAAGTGAGGAGAGGCATAAAGTAACATTTCTTGGTGGGGGAATCTGATTATTATGCGTTTGGGTCACAGAGACTGTGTGGAAATAATCTTCCCAAAAAGAAACAACCAAACAAAACACCACGGAGAAAGTGGTAGAGAATGTATCTGTGCGTAAGTACTATCATGTATCATGAATAAGACATGGCAAATATAGATTTTGTACATTGCTGAGGACTTCACACACATAGTAATCTACACCCAATTCATGCCGATTCACTTTATTTAAAGCCCGTAGCCGACGTGCTAAACATTTTGTGGGATTTTGGTTCCAAACTCACCAGGTCACACACCTCCTCGTCCAGTTTGGGGGTGTAGTATCGCACCTGGTTTTCCATCCGAAACTTCAGCCGCAGGTAGTGGCTCCTGGGGTCCAGGCTGTTCGTCTGAGAGAGAAAGCGAGGAGGGTTCAGTTCTCGGGAACAGGAACTAAATATCACTCCTACGCACTCATACACAGTGCGGTTGTAGGGACTCCAGTCAACCACAGCAGAAGTATTCAGGTTACAGTGAATGACGGACTGGACTGAAATCTAATATGAAGCAAATGAGAAATCATTAAAATGCTTGGTGAGGATCAACATGACCTGTGAAAACTTCAGAAGCACATTCCTCTTATCTGTGTAAACCTCTTATCTTGAGGTTGAGAACGACCTACAATAGAGTCTTAGTTCCTTGCTAAATTGATCATCAGCTTGAAGAGGATTACCATGCTAGACATGGCTCTTTTTAGGTCTCATGCTGATTATAAGTGAAGAAATCAAACCAGCAGAAGTGTGGGGAAAGATAAAAATACATGCAGAAGGAGAATAATACAAGATAGATAAACAACAAGACATCTAACGATGCAGTGAGAAACATTAGGTGGCGCATTGGGAGCAGGCTCCCAATGGTTGCCGAGTTTGATGCTCCAGTTCACGCCGCGGTGGTTTGAAGAGGCTTGGGTAAGCACAAGACGCATGCGTGTTGTGTATGTGTGTGTGTGTCTATGCTTTACGAAGCCTGCGGAATTCTCATTCGCCGCGCAGAACAAGCACGCGCATGATAGAAACAGCGCAGCAGAAGAAGGACGCGAAGATCATTGAGCTTCCGTAACTCGGTGAAGAGACGCGTCTCTCTCTCTCCCGGCAGCGCTTCGACGTTATTTACGGCGGTGTGATTACCCGGCTCGTCTGCCTTTTGTAGAAAGTTACGACGGCTGCCCGACACCCCCCCCCCCTCCCCCAAACACTGTAACTGGGCTCTGGGGAGTTTGTTTTTAAAGTTTACGTACAACAGAAATGTTAAAGATAACGATCTGTAGCCCTTGGCGACCAGTGTCACACCAGAACAAAAACACAGCGCGGTGAAAAGATAGCGTGCGTGCTGAACAAGGGTTACATGCGTTTAAGTCCGTAACGCCTTGTCTCCAAAACCCAGCGGACCAGGGCGGAGATGGGGTCACCTTCCCCAAATTCCTAACCCTAACCCTTTGTGTGTTATCTTACACATTTCATATAATAGGTTTGTATCGTTGACTGTAAAATATAGACCTGACAAACAGCTGGAGAGAAAGTTGGTTGGAGTGTTTGAGAGCTTTAAAATACACGGTCAAATCTGCAGATAGCGTCGTTCAGCGATATCCGACTTTAGAATGCTCAAGCTTCAATCACAAGGTTGTTTTTTTATCACATCTACCGCATGTGAGTTTAACACGCTTTTTAAAAGGACACTTCTAGTGTTCAGCGTGTTCAGAGATAGCGCACTCAGAATGCAGAAGTCCCATATCGCAACACGCTTTCTTATCATATCTACTCTATGTTTGACATGTTTAAAAATACTTTAAACGTGTTTAGAGATAGCAGACTGCTTTAGAAGTCCCATATCACACATTAATATCACCTCTCACGATCATCTATTGTATTGTCATGTCTAAAGTGCGTTTAACAAGCTATTTCAGCCATTAAGATTTGATGTAGGAAATAAGTACATTTGAGTAAAAAAAAGGAAGAAAAGAACACTGTGCACTTTTACTATCAACGTTTCAATATTACAGCAATGACACAATTGCATTTCTGAATAGAGTTATTTAAGTTACACATTTTTGGCTAATAACCTGTTTTGTTGAAAAAAATGTCAAGGAGTGTTCCAATTTTACAAACATCTGAAGTATTTCAAGTATACTGGGTGTTTGACCGTGGCAGTTGGCAGGTATGTGAGATGACAGTTTCGGCCTATTCTATCAACAGTTGCCCTTGACTTTGACAAGCAAACAAAAAAGGTAGCCGAGTTTGTTCAGTTTTGCCAACCAATTGCAGACCCTGGCTAAAATGTGTCTGTGAAGAATAAACATATTATTTTTATTTGTTAGTACAAAGATAAAGACGAACATTGACTGAATTCCAGCCGTGGTTCTGGAAGTTTCCGCGGGCGAGGCGAGCACCTCCGGACCCCTTACCTTGCAGATGCCCTCCAGGGCGTCAAGGGCGGTCTCCCCAGTCTGGATGATGAAGAGCTGCGCCTTGTCGTCGGGCAGACACACCCAGGAAGGAGTGAGGTGGTCAGGAACCCAGATGTCGCTGTCTGCGTTGTGGTGGGGAATGCTTTTCACCGAGCCCCCCTCCTCCTTCTGCAGAGACACGGCCGGTTCTGAGACAGGGGCAGGGGCTGTGATGTTCTAATCACAGGGTTCAACAGGGCATGGGCCCGTATCAAAGGGGAACTGTGCTCTGTGTGTGTGTGTGTGTGTGTGTGTGTGTGTGTGTGTGTGTGTGTGAGAGTGTTGTGTGTGTGAGTGTGTGTTGTGTGTGTGTGTGTGTGTGTGTGTGAGAGAGTGTTGTGTGTGTGAGTGTGTGTTGTGTTGTGTGTGTGAGCGTGTGTGTGCATGTGTGAGAGACTGTGTGTGTGTGTGTGTGTGTGTGTGTGTACATGTGTGAGAGACTGTGTGTGTGTGAGCGTGTGTGAGAGACTGTGTGTGTGTGTGTGTGCATGTGTGAGAGACTGTGTGTGAGCGTGTGTGAGTACGTGTGTGTACGTCTATTTGTGTGTGTGTGTGTATGTGTGTGTGCATGTGTGTGTGTGTGTGTTGTGTGAGCACATGCATGTACACGTGTGTGTGTTTGCATATGCATGTGCGTGTGCTAGTCTATATGCTACACATAAAAAGTTAGCTGTTAAGTCAATCATTTTTTAAATTATCTTAAAGAAAGAAACTGGTTTGAATCAATCAATAAAGCAGAAAACAATAAGCTAAGATGCCAATCCAATTCCATCTCTCGTGTGTAATTAACTGGGGCCTGGTCGATAAGGGGAGTCGAGACCAGAGTGTGACCGTGTGGTCCTCCGGTCTGGTTCGACTGCTGGCGTATGAACAGAAGCGATCGATCGAACAGCCCACACGGAAAGACAGTGATCCATAACCCCCCCCTTCCCTGCTTTACAGCAGCCAGAGTGTGGCCCAAAATCACGGGCCCCCGTCCCTCTGTCACCACGGCTGTCCCTGTCTGGCGATGAGTAACGCGATACGATTGATTAACTCTAACCCGCCTGCGAATCCCGCCAAGACCAGCGGCCCTCGATGCCAGCGGAGGAGCCCACACATGTGGAAGCAGCCTGAGAGATCAACACCGCCATCTGTGCCCCTCTTACCCCCCATCCTACCCCCCATCACAGCCCCATCCTACCCCCCCATCCCTCCATCACAGCCCCACCACCCCACTACCCAACTCGGTGCTTGCTCCATCGGTGGGCCCACTCGGAGCTGAAAACCTCCGCCGTGGTGGAGCTCCAGGCTTCCCTCCCTCCCTCCCTCCCTCCCAAACCCTGCCGCGTCTGTTCCAGCTCACGGCCGAATCCGGAATGATCCGCACAGGCGCGGGACACCCCCCCCCCCCTCCCCCGGCAGCGTTTTACGAGCAGAACAGCGCTCACCGCACGGGAAGGGGAAGGGGGGGGGGGTCTGACGGTGCTTACCAGGCTGGCACCAGGGCTGTCCTCCAGCATGCTCTCCAGAACCTTCCGCACCGGATCATCCCCGTCTGCAAACACCTGCGAGGGAACAGGAAGCACAAAAAAAACTCCATTACCCACAATTCCTTTAGTGCCTTTAAGGGCGGGGCCTTCACACAGATACTGAGCCTCCCGTCGACTTCATGCAAATACATTTACTGTGATCCCCACCCCCTCATTTAAATAGAGCCTCGTGAATGTTCAGAAAAACAAAATATTTTGTTTTATATTATCTCAACTATGCAAATCCTTACGAGAACAGTAGAACAACCACAGTGTCATTTGAATTGCGATGGAAAGTGTAATACCACACGTTCTACCTCCATACACCCAACCTCCTCCCATGTCCCACCAAGTGGGGGCATGACCCAAATTTTGGGACCCCCTGCTTTAGAGTAACAGCGGTGAGAAACCATGACATTATTGCGTCGGGGCCTGTCATTCAATCACAGATCACAGCGGACTGCGGCCGACGGGAGGCGAAGGGCCCGCGTTGTCCTCAGAAGCGCGGGCGGACGGGGGCCCACCTGGTCGATGCTGGGCCGATCCTTGCTCTTCTTCTTGGAGGCGGTGTCCAGGCCCCACAGGGAGGAGAAACGGCTCTTGCGCTTGCTGGAGGAGCGGGACAGGGCCTGCGTGCGCCTCCGCACCCCGCTCTCCGTCCGCGCCGCCACCTGTGCCAAAAAACACGCAGAGGAGACACCGTCAGGGACACGGCCGGACTGTCCCTCCCTGAGCCCTGCTGTCGCCCGTGAAGGAACCGGTCTACACCCGAAAAACAACCCCACATTGTACTCTTCAGCCACACCCAGGAGCCCCCCCCAGACTGCAGCCCCCGCCCCAGAGACACACCCACCCTGTGGTCCCGTCCTGGGATCAAAGTCACATTGGGCACTGCCCTAATGACCACACCCTAGACTCACACAGACCAGCACACATCCAGTCAAAGGAGCCCAACCCAGACGCTAATCCACCTGCTAATCCACAGCTAACCTTCCTGCTAATCCACAGCTAACCTGCCTGCTAATCCACAGCTAACCTGCCTGCTAATCCACAGCACCATACTGCGCTGTAGCTCAACGAATTAGCGCTTCTCCAGCTAACCTATTAGCACGTTTCTAAAACACATAGTGAGTGTTTGGATTAGACTGGCTGGCTGAACAAAAGCTTTGGTCTGATGTAACTGGAGATGAGTCCCTTGCTGTGTTACTGGTTGACATATGCAAACAAATGAATACTTATATATAGGCCTATAGATTGTGTGTGTGTGTGCTGTGTGTGTATGTGTGTTATTCCACTTCAGCATGTACTACTGTATTCTGGCATTTCTAGGCTACTTCACATGAATTAATAAACAGTGCTCTTATTAAATCATGCTATGGACATACTGTATATTTTATATACTGTATGCAAGAACACACTCAGAACTGCACTGGCTTTTCAAGACCAAACCATTTAACCTGTGCTCCAGCACTGTTTTTAAATACATGTCTGCCTCCTTCTGGACCACCATGAGGGGGGTAGAAAGAGCGGGGCTGAGACGTGGGAAAACGCCTGGAGCAGAGCCGAGGATGGAGGAGGGGGAGGGGGGAGTATTGATCTGTGGATTTAGGAGTTAAACCCCATCTCGCTTCTTCTGAAGCCCGGGAGCCTATTATTCAGAGTCTGAGCCAATTAACCCTTTAAGGTGTGAGATCACAGACGCGATTAGAATGTTCTTAACTGAACATGCTAATTACATTCGGTGTTCTAGAACTCCGCCGTTCTCAATTACCAGTGGCGATTGTTACATCAGCAATCACTACCGGTGATTGAGAACAATGGAGTCCTGGAACACCGACATTCTGAAAAACACTAAATTCCAAAGGCCCTCCTCGTCAAAAGGGTTAAGGGTGATGGCTGTTGACAGAGGGCGTCTGTCTGTCTTTTTTTTAATAAGACACACACCAGCAGGTGGCCCTGACAGGTGAGCGCAGTGACAGGTGGTGTTTGTGGAAAGGTGTCGCGGAATGCCGTACATTCCGTAACGAGAGCGCGGGCACCTGGCGGAGGCACAGCCAGGTAATGAGGGGACGCTGGAAGAATGACAGCCCCGTTTCAGACGGGCCCCGGGGGGGAAATAACCCTCTCTCATTAAGGACTAATAAGGAGTTATTGCTCTGCATACTGCACACTGCCCTGTCCTAGCTGACTGCATACAGCAGGGCGTGTGTAGGAGTGTGTGTGTGTGTGTGTGTGTAGCAGTGTGTGTATGTGTGTGTGTGTGAATGTGTGTGTGTGTGCGTGTGCATGTGTGCGTGTGTGTGTGTAGGAGTGTGTGTGTGCAGCGGTTGGTTACCAGCGCGTGGAAGGAGGACACAGAGAAGATGCCCAGCCGTCCCATGGCCAGTTTGGAGGGGCGTGAGACGCAGGCCAGCAGGCGTTTGGGGTTGGGCAGCTCCCCGCCCTGCAGGCTGGCCAGGTAGCAGCGCAGGCGGAACCAGTCCATGTGGAACTGCTCCAGGTTCTGCTCCCACAGGAAGATCTGCCCAGAAAACACGCAAAATCACACAAAAAACATCACTTTACAGACTAACACAAGCACAAAATCACACAAAAAACCATCACTAAACAGACTAACAAAAGCAGAAAAGCACAAAAACACACAAATAACCATGACGAAACAGACCAACAGAAGCAGAAAAGCAGTTACCCAGACTGTAAATAAAGACAAAACAATAGTATGATGGATGAAGCCAGCTTAAAATGGTGGATAATTGCAACTTTTCTCCAGCAAAGTCAACACAACATCTAGAGTTTTGTTGAAACGTTCTTTGTTGAAAGTGCTATATTTTTGGAAGCATTCATTACAATTCTTCTCCAGCCTACTCCTGACTCTCCAGTACAATGCAGAACCTCCCTGCCCATACACAGCCTTCTATTTACTCCTACAGAGACGCGGAGACGGTCAGACAGCCAGACAGACAGTCAGAAAGAAAGCAGACGTTTTCAGACATGGAGACAGACCGACAGATGCTATTTGATGACC
>NC_083766.1:56837017-56839517 GCF_963514075.1 Conger conger
GCGGTCGTCGCTGGCGGCCGAGCCCGCCTCCTCCTGGCCCTCCTCCCCCGCCGCCGGCCCGCCCCACGAGCTCCGCTCCAGCTCCTGCCGGAAGTTCTCGTACACGCCGGCGCCCCCGGGGCCCCCGCAGGCCCCCCCGCTGCTGCTGCCGCTGTCGCTGCCCGCGAACGTGCTGCTCCCCGCCGCCGAGTACACCGAGAAGGACGCCGACATGGCCTTGCAGCGCCGCGACTGGCGCAGGGGCTCCCCGCCGACGCCGTCGATCCCGCTGTCGCCGTACTCGCTGTCCTCCGTCACGTCCTGGAGGAGACAAACGCCCCAAACGCCACGTCAGGGACTTCTTATATCTCTCAGGGACAGCAGGAGCATTTCAGCGTAACCCCCGTTTTATGGGGCAGCGTGTTCTGAACTGGTCATTCTAATGCCTCGTCACAATCACTACGGGTGACTGAAAGCTCTAGAACTTAGAATATAGGAAGAAAACATTCCAAAAAACCTGCTTTTCAAAAGGTTAAGAGAAGAAAACGCAGCAGAAGCTATGATTCTAACGCCCTCCTCCTTCCCACACCCCGCCCTGTTCAACTTTCAGTGACAACGATTACCGTACGCACTTTGCAGAAGTGGCTAGGCTATCGTACCACTTCTGTGTGTACCTACGACCAATGGCAATAAGGAGCTGCTTACACCATGCCAACAATGCCAAAGCTGCAGCGTGTGTACTCTGCCGATAAATTTACTCTGTACTGCTTACACATTTAGCAGACATTACAGTTAGCACTTCTTAAATTGCTAGAGCTCCACTTACATTTTCGAGAAGCCACGCAGTGTGCTACAGGTGAGCTAGCACAAACCGTAGGTGACAGCCGATGGCCACTACCTTTGACGCCCTGGAGCTGCTGGTGACGCATTCGTGAGGGTAACCAGGGGGAACCCTGTCCGACCGGAGCCCGCCCAATCCCCGCAGGGCGAGTAAGATAGCGCCCTAGCTCCACGGAGTTTCTTCCTAAACTGACGGCAACTCTCCCCGTTCCGATTCTCACCACTGTTTCACATCTGTCGAGAGAGGCCCCGGACCTCAGCCGATGGAGAAGTGACCCCTCGGCAGGGGAACATGAAAGACACCGCGGTGACTTCCGGGTGCCAAACCCATTCAAGGAGACGAGGAGCTCTGCACCTCGGCCAGGGACTCGTCGAGAAGAGGCCGAATAATCAGCCTGGCACAGGGGTCGCCCAGGGGTCACAGGCGCAGGGGCTGATGGGACGTTTCTGGTTTCTGTCCTTTACGGAGCTGCAGCAACGGGGGAATCAAACCCAGCTAACGCTTTTTTGCTCCACTTCCGAAACACTGGAATAAAACGTTCCCAGTGAGCGAGCTTGTCCGGATTCCTGGGCCGCCCCTGGAAACGTTGTTCCTAAGTCGAAAGGAACGTTGCGGGAACAGACCTTCAAACATTACTCATCTTTGCTGAGCTCAGCTGAAACTGAATTGGCATTGTGCTTGGTTATAGATTTGTGTAAAAAAAAAAAAAAAAAAGCAATGCGGAATGCTAACGATGTCCAATGAAGCTGACATCTCAGTACCAGCATTCAGAACATTCCCAAAACGCTAATGACATCACACACCGTTCGTGATGTCTATTAATGGCTATATGATAACCATCATGGCATGCTAGCAGTGCACTTGAACGCAACGTGCCAGGAATGTTTTTCAGCGATTTTAGCACAATTTGTTTGGAAATTATTGGATAAATATGTTTGGGGAAAATTCTCCAAATAGCATTATTTCACTACCAAAGACCAACAAATCATCCAACAGCTTTGCTAAAGATTTATATATTTTTATATTTTAGTATGATTTTTCATGAGGTAAAATCGATTTCTGTGAATGTAGCCCACTATCTTGGCCAACACAATTCATAGAAAAGAGGATTTGTTAGTTTTTCCAACGTTGAAATGCTGTATGAAATCTGACCTGAAAAATGAACTAGAATGTTTTCCCACTTTTTTTGAAACTTTGCAGGTTAGCTGGGTACAGTTTAGACTGCCAAAGCCTTAGATTATTTAAAAGCAGCCAAGCTTTTCAGAGAAGCAGCAAACGTAGAACACTTCCCCCAAAGAAACACTACTCCCGTACGTCTTGTGAGGGAGGCTGTGGAAGACGTCTCTTGTTCACATTGAGTTTTTATTTTCCTGGGCGAGGAAGTGGAGAGGTCTGGGTGTGATGAAACTGAAAGGGGAGCTACACTCGCTCTGTAAATGGTGGGTTAAGACTTTTAGAGCAGGGCTTTAATATTCTGAGCCCCAGAAAATTGGAGACACAGAGAACCCTTGTGTGTGTGAGTGTGTGTGTGTGCATGTAGTGTGTGTGCTGTATGTGTGTGTGTGTGCGTGTGCTGTTTGTGTTTGTGTGTGTGTGTGCTGTGTGTGTGTGTGCTTGTGTGCGTGTAGTGTGTGTGCTGTATGTGTGTGTGTGTGCGTGTGCTGTTTGTGTGTGTGTGTG
>NC_083766.1:56847017-56862017 GCF_963514075.1 Conger conger
ACTTCTCCCTCCCTCCCTCTTCCATTCTATCTTCTCCCCATCTATCCCCTCTTGCTCTCTCTCTCTGTATTGTGTATGGATTCTCTCTCTCCCCATATTTCTCTCTGTTGTGTATGAGTGGGCTCCCTCTCTCTCTCTCTCTCTCCGTGTTGTGTATGGGTGGGTTAGCTCTCTCTCTCTCCCTCTCTCCCTCTCTCCCTCTCTCTCTCTCTCTCCCTCTGTTGCGTTTGGGCGCTTTTGACTACGCAGGGTGGAACGCTGCCAGTGCTGAACAGAACAGACGCTGAAAAGCGTGACGTCTGTGTGACTCTGGGGGAAACAGCCGAGAGAGAGCGATGGAGAGAGGGATGGAGAGAGAAAGAGAGAGGCTGCAGGAAGCAGCACGCAAACTGAGAAAGGGCCCAGAACAGAGAGAGCGATGAGAACAGAGAGAGAGGGATGGAGAGAGGGAGGGAGAGAAAGACTGCAGGATGCAGCGTGCAGTCAGAGAGGGAGCGAGAAGCAGAGCGATAGAGAGTGAGAGAATGTTCTTTTTTGTGCTTTGGCAGCATAAGATGGTTCTGGTTCTTGTCACGCCAATAATGCGTTTTTGAATTTGAGTGAGAGAGCAAGAGGGGGGGGTGAGAGAGAGAGAGAGAATGAGAATGGGAACTGCTGCTGATACGACATGCACAGACAGGAGTATTTTGTGCATGTTGTATCATCAGCAGCGGTTGGCAATTTTCTTAACCTGGAGATGCTGGGGGGGGGGGGGGGGGGGCACAGTGGCCCGGTGTGTGTGTGTGAGTGTGTGTGTGTGTGTGTGTGAGTGTGTGTGTGTGTGTGTGTGTGTGTGTGTGTGTGTGTGTGAGTGTGTGTGTGTGTGTGTGTGTGTGTGTGTGAGTGTGTGTGTGTGTGTGTGTGTGTGTGTGTGTGTGTGAGGGGGGGGGGGGACTGCAGCTGCCCACCGAGCCGGGGCTTTATTTTTAAAACTTTAATCAGGGGCACTTAAAACGCCTCTCTGCTCCGTAGGAGGCTGTGCGGCACAGAACAGTACACGGAGAGACAGAGGGCCGCGCGGACACACGCACAGCCCTGTGTTTACCGTGGTAACCCCGCCGGGAGTGGGAGGCTCGCCGGAGAACAACAGCTCCCCGCTGAGCGGAGAGGAAGGGTGACTCAGAGCTGGAACGGCCGACTCACTGCCAGTGAGCGATCGATCGATCGATTGATTTTAATTTATTACACCATCAGAAAATACAAGAGGAAGTTCAACCAGGAACATCACCAAGAACCCATCCCAAGAACTATCAAGGGTAACAACAGTACACAAGCTAAGAAGCGGTCCTTGTGTGTGTGTGTGTGTGTGTGTGTGTGTGTGTGTGGATGAGGTTTGGAGAATCATACTCACTCTGTGTGGAAACATAACTGGGCAAAATAGGAGAGGCCAGTGAACATAGAGAAAGCCCTATCAAAGCGCCCCAATCTCACTCTCTAAAATAAAACATTTACCACTCCCTGACAGCTGGCTGCTGGGGAAAGCGCTCTGTGGGGTCGTTCAGGGCCACAATCACGACCAGGCCACACAATTCAGCTCTAAATGTTTTTTTATAGATATATATTCCCTTTTAATTGTGTGTTATGTGATGCCATTGTTGTCCAGTCCTCAATCCCCAGCAAGCCTCCACCCACCCACCCCCTCAATCCTCCACCCACCCCCTCCATCCCCCTCAGTCTGCCCTGGAGAAGGCCCGGGCCATGGGACGGGGGTGCTGGACACAGGGACGGAGGAGATCTTCAGCTCGTACTCACACAGAGCGGGAGAAACGAGAACAGGAAGTCAGGGTCACCCCTGCTCCTCTCCATCATGTGAGGATAACGGCGTTCCATGTACGCCCAAACAGAGGCTTCGCCTCAACTCTTCACAACAGTGTGGCATGGGGGCGTACCTGCAGTACCCCAAAATCTAGTGTCACTTGATGAGTTCCAGGCCGACACACACCTCTGCTTTAAACAAAATGCCCTCTCTCTGAGCTTTCCAATGCTAAAACTGCAATCCAAAAACATCTAAATTGCACAATAGCACTCCAAATTACCACTCCAGGCTACTTGGCAATGCCACGCAGAACAGTTACATAAAGCTACATAATAGCTACTGTTGCACATTACTACACAGAAATATTGAACAACACAACGCTATAATAGCGTTTACAACATTGCATGAGTAGCGCACAAAACCAAAACCAGACAGCAGCGACCAGACAAACAACAAGCACAGAGAAATCAGAGGCCAGGGTGTGTGTGTGTGTGTGTGTGTGTGTGTGTGTGTGTGTGTGTGTGTGTGTGTGTGTGTGTGTGTGTGTGTGTGTGTGTAAAATTAAAGATACGGTGCAGGGTATAAAACTGCCCGCGGGTCAGTCTGTAGAGCGGTTAGCGCTTACGCGGCCGTGAGGCGAAACCGAAATTCCATCTCTCCGCGGACGCCTGACGCGCGGAGCAGAGAGGTGAGCTACGGCCGCGGGGTGCGCTTTTCCCGGCTCCGCTTTCCCGATATTCCGTGTTCCGTCCCCGTAGAGACGGAGCGGGAAGAGAGGAGCTCAGCTCTCCCGTCTTCCCGCAGGACGTGAAGCTACGGTTCTAGGGGAAGCCGTGGTACTAGGGCGCCCGCGGATTTTTGTACAAACGGCGATTAGGCAAACGGTAGCAAGTAGCAACATGACACCACAAAGACGCGAATACTTCACCTGGAAAGTTAGTTTATAAATTCAAATGCTGGGCTACAGATCTACTAACATTCCACTAAAAACTCATCACAACTTCACATCTTCAATTGACTCCCGTAGCCTACACAATTCTCACAATCTATACCCGCATCTCATTGACTCCCATACATTTTTCACGGCAAAATGTCCTAAACCCCTCTAAAAATAGGGGATCCCTTAGTCTGGCAGCCGTATGAACGGACTCGGATGCCACACCTTTTTTTTCTTTTTCTTTTTTTCTTTTTTATTGTTGGTACGTAACTCCTAGACTGTTCAGACATGATGGATTATCTTTAATGCAGTGCATTAACCGATTAATCAATTATCCTAAATGTTGAGTAACAACAACAAAAAAACAGCAGACACACAACGGCCCACCCCAGTTGTGCACTCAAACTGTAGGCAAAATAAAACGCCCTTTAATATTCAAAGGCAACTCTGTGTAGTGTTGCATCAACGCACGCGAAACAAATTGAAATGTTGCCGCTGTTTAATTCAGATCTCAGCCGCGTGACTTCATTTCAGGATGACGTCATCCTGGTGCGGAGTTCAGAGAAACTTCACTTTTAATGACGGCCCATCAATTCCGAGCCTCGAGCCTCCTCCTCCGCAATGCGGCCATACGTTCTCTGTTTTCAGTCCCGAATTAACGCTCCCCCATTTGTTTGCCCTGTTCCCTGTTTTTTTTCCCTCTGCCTTTCACGGAAATAGCCTGCGATAAATCACACGGTGCGACCTCAGCCAGACTGCTTTCGGTTTCAGCTCCGGACCTTGTGTGTCCCAATTAGCGATACGAGTCAGAAGTTAACGTCTCAAACGATGACAGACAGTACGACTATATTGCTGACTCTATTTTTCCCAAACCTAGGTCAAATATTGATTATTATTAAAAATACTCTAACTCTTTATATGGCGATAACATTTTAAATCGACCACCAAGATTCCTGAGAATTTCCCAGAAAGCATGTTACTGATCAGAATGTACAATCATAAATGTAAACAGTTGTTTAAAACAGTTGCATGAAAATGTACTGGTGCACACAGACGCACGCACACACACACACACACGCACACACACACCCTTCAGGGCGGCCCTGCCCTACATTCGTTTCTCCTATCTGTTAATGTCAAACACCTTGCTGAAGATAACATCATTGCCTCCACAGCACGGGCTGGGGGCGACCTGCCCGTGACATTGTCCCAGAATGCCCGGCGGCACGGCTAGGAGGGGTAACCTGAGCGAGCGGCAGACCCCCGTGCACTCAGGTGACCCATAAAGAGGACCTCCTCCCCCGGCCATCCTTCACCTGTGTGACAGGTAGACATCAAGGCTCTTTGTCATTAGGGAGTTCATCGATCAGCCCTTTGTTATTAAGCAAGCCCCCCGGTGAGAGACATTCATCCTCACATACCTGCAGCCTGCTGGGACAAGCATGAAGCTCACACACACAGGCACATACACACCAGATACACAACACACACACACACACACACACACACAGGCACATGCTCACCAGATACACAACACACACACAGGCACATACACACAGGCACATACACACCAGATACACAACACACACACACACACACACACACACACAGGCACATGCTCACCAGATACACAACACACACACACACACACAGGCACATGCTCACCAGATACACAACACACACACACACACACAGGCACATACACATGTAGATACACACATACACACAGGCACATACACATGTAGATACACACACACACACAGGCACATACACATGTAGATACACAACACACACACACACACACATACACACACAGGCACATACACATGTAGATACACACACACACACACAGGCACATACACATGTAGATACACAACACACACACACATACACACACAGGCACATACACATGTAGATACACAACACACACATACAGGCACATACACACCAGATACACACACACATGCATACACACACACACGTACACATTTACACACATAAATACACGCGCACACGCATGCACATGCACACGCGCACACACACCTGCACTCAGATACAAACCCATGCACACACTCATACACCCTCACACATGCATAGGCATGCGCAAACATACACACACACACACACTCCTGCACACACACCTGCCCCCCTCAGGCTCCTCTACAGCCAGCTCTTCAAGGTCACACACACACACACACACACACACACACACATAATGTCCACACACAGGAGAAGCTAAGGGTGGAAAACATGCCCTGCAGCCCAAGACTGACGAGTGACCTGATTCTCATTATAAACACTGGAGCACATCTCACCTGGACACTCTCACGCCCCAGAATTCAGCCGCAATTTACCATTATTACCATTCATTTACCCATTATATCAAACCGTCCCAACAAATAATAATATTTAGGCAAAAAATAAATAGAAGAAATAATCCATTCAGAGGCATGCTCCACTAGAAAACCACAGTGAACAGAAATGTCCACTGCAGGACTGAACAGCACCCGAAGATAAGAGGTGGAAGGACTGGTCTGTGAGTGATGAGACACAGAGCATCGGTGAGCACGGACCCCCCAAAACCCCCCCCAAAAACCCGCCTCTCCCCCCTCTACCCCCTCCCACCTCAGCACACACACTCCTCACTGGGGCTTCCCCTGTCTCACATTCCTCAGCAGATTTACGAGGTGTGGGGCTCGGTATCAATCACTAACCCCCAAAATCCACACTGCTCCCACCTCCAGGAGGATGCTGGGATTACTCCACGGCCCTGTCTCTGCTGGCGGCGGGGTCCTGCACGCCCTCCTGCTCTGCCCTTAATCCTGATACTGGATGGTAACGGGACACCATCAGCTCCCGGGACATTTTTTGGGGGGATAGTGTTTGTTTACAGAGACACTGTCACAGATGCTGAGCGAGAAACAGAACAACACAAAAAAAGCTGAAAGCTTGAGCCTGAGCCTGAGCCACACAAAAAAAATAAGGGAAGGTTTTGAGGTTAAAAACATTCAGAACAAAAACACTGAAACAGTGGCAGGATCAACCGGTATGGTACTTCCCCCTTGGGTCCTGAACGTACTTGTCCCTGGGTTTGATTTGCACTTCATTGCACGTTGCTCTGGATAAGAGCGTCTGCTAAATGCCTTTAATGTAATGTAATGTAATGTAATGATAAACTCCCAAGGGGCAAAGAAATTTTGGGAGAAGCCCAGCTTTAGAAGTGGAGCCAGTATTATCTTGGTCTGCCTGATGTCATAGGTTAAAGTTCAGCGGAATGTCAGCAGCCTTCAGGTGCACTGCAGCTAAAAACAGAATGGATATACCACATGCGGGGGAGTAGCTGGGCATTGAGATTTAACACAAAATGGCTCCCAATTGAATACCATATGCTAATTACAGCAGGGACTGGCCAATGAACACCATATGCTAATCAGAGGTTGGTATTGGCCAATGAACACCATATGCTAATCAGAGCGGGGCATTGGCCAATTATAACAGCACGCTGATTAGCACAGGGCGCCGCCCACATTAGTGTAAGCAAAACAGGGTCTGGAGGTGGCAAATTACCGCTACGAGGGGGACCTCCGCTATCGCTGGAAAACAGGACACAATGGCCTTAAACTTAATGCCAACATTTATCTCTCAAGGCAGTGACATTTACGAGAAATGGCAAGCAGTATGCCAGAGCGGATAAATATTATGACACTGAAAAAAAAAAATGGTATTCCATATTGCTTCTGTTTTCAGCCTGTTAGAGCCAGATTGAATAATTACACATCTGCGTCAATAATTCTGCACACAACCATTCACAGACGAACACAAATATGCATTATTTTTTTTAATGTGTGGTGATTCAAGACGGAAATAAGCAGCGCATGATCTCTATGACAATGACCCGTTTCCCAGTTCGCACGGAGGTCTTAATTTTTTGCGTGTCCCATAAATCAGAATGATTATCTGCACAGTGGAAATAAACCAGGTCCTGTCCAATTCAAACGGCCTCATTTAACAGCCTCTGTGGCCTGCGCACGGAACGTCGTAAAACAAACGGTTATTATCTCCAAAGAGAGCGCGTTCGGTGACAGACCGCGCGGATATTAAACCCAACGCGCCGACTTCGCCGACACCGTGGGAACGCGGATCGCCGGTGGATTTTTTAGAGATTTAAATTCTCATCCCCGTAATACTTCCGTACACAGTTTCAAAGGAGGATGTTTTTCAGGGCGGATGCCGGAGGAATGAGACGGAGTCACGGAGGCAAATCCGAGGAAAACCAGATGGAACGTTTCCACGGTTTTTACCTGGCCCGAGCAGGGAGGAGATTAGCATGGAAATGTCGCAATGTGAAATATGACGGCAGCAATAACCGCATTTACATAACCACGGGGCCAGAACATAAAAAAAAAACACATCGAGCCTTAGTCACAGTAAAGATAATGCTGAATACGGCGGGGTGGGGTAGTGTTGCTGGAAGAACTTGATGATGACTATTGTCTCTGACTTGACGTCGTGGCACCATCTGTACTGTGTAGGAGTAGGACCGCCACGCTATAATCCACCGGAGCTCCCGCAGCACTACTGCGGGGTGTAAACGGGGGAGGACCAGCGAGCGCTGCCAGGACTTGAATGCCGGCATTTTGCCAGCTCTGTCGGGTGAGAAAGAGGCAGAGAGGGAAAGGCTCTGGTCTGGGACCAACCGGAGGGTCTGGGGGGAAAAGGAGAGGGTTTGGACAGAGCCTAGCCTAAGCCAAACCCAAACCTAACTCAAGCCTAACCTGAACCTTGCCTGATCCTTACCTGAGCCTTACCTGAGCCTTAAAAGGGACAACCGTTCGGGAGCCACCAGGGATTTTGGGCCCTGTGAAAAGATCTCGCATTGGGCCCCACCACCACAGAAAATCCTCTGTTCTAATCATTTTTGAAGGCCCCAGTCAGTCCAGGGTCCTTGGAGTCATCCTGACTCTCCAGCACCCCTGGACAACAGAGTCCTCCTTCTCAGAGGGAGCTTGACAACATTGGCTTCAGACCTGGGTCAAATACGCATTTGCTTTGGATTCAAATACTTCTCCATGCTCGATTGATCTTGCCTGGTGCACCTGAGCAGACAAAGAGGAGCGGAAGGCTGGGTTCACACTTTCTGAGAGTATCATCGGTTCCAATACGCCAGACAAACCTCGGTAAATCGCAGAAAAGTATTTCAATCCAACACGGTTACGCTTGGAAAGCTCAGAATGCCTTCTCTCATCATTTCCACATCCCGTTCAGCCCCTCCCTCCCCTCCCATCGCCCGGGTTATGTAACAGGCACCCAGGCTGCGGAACAGGTTCCCGAACGCAGGGGAGCCGGACGGGCGTCTCTCCGATGCACTCCTGAAAAGAGAATGCTCGACACATCCGCTGAAGCCAGGTGCGGTTAGGCGGAGGAGCGGTGTGGCAATCCCAGCGCCGCCGGATTTACCCAACACCGGGGAGGTCTGTGTCACGCAACCTACGATGAACCTGCAGGGCTCTATGTTCACAAAACAGGGAGGTGTCACCTGACCCCCCTCCAGTGGCTCTCTGCCTCGCGGCCGTCGCTTTTGAATCTGTTTCCGGGAGGAAGCTATTCCCCAGAGCGCGGCTGCTTGTTCTCCCGCGGAGCGTGCGCGGGATCAAGGCGGCGGTGATCGGGTGTGTGGTGGGGAGCCCCACTCCCTTCACAAACACCAGGCTCTTCCACCATTGTGTTTCCTACTCATCAGTGACCATGTAAACACAGACGGGCCTCTCCCTCAGGGTCTGATTACAGAGGGAGGGAGGGAGGGAGAGGGAGGGAGAGAGAGACAGAAAGGGGAACAGAGTGAGAGAGAGAAACAGATGAAAAGTACAAAAGTACAATGTAAGAGAGGGAGGGGGAGAGAGGGAGGGAAAGAGAGAGGGAGGGAGCGAGAGAGGGAAAGAGAGACGGATAGAGAGGCAGAAAGGGGAACAAAGGGAGAGAGAGTGAGAGAGGGACACAGAGAGAGAAACAGATCAAAAGTACAAAAGTACAATGTAAGAGAGAGAGAGGGAGAGAGAGAAAGAGAGAGAGGGACACAGAGAGAGAAAGAGATAAAAGGAACAATGTGGTATCTGTTCAACGTGCAAATTTTCTATGAGGATGTGTTCTGTTTTTGTGTGTGTTTTTATGTAATGCTTTGGCGATGTTTACTGCATGTATTTCATGCCAATAAAGCATATTGAGAAGGGGAGAAAAACAGAAATGGAAGGAGGGATATATATATAGAGAGAGAGAGTTACAGAGAGAGAGAGGGCAGGCATTAGCAGGGGAGAGAGAGAGAGGGCGAAGAAGAGAGACAGAGAGGGAGAGAGAGAGAGAGGGAGAGAGACTACCTGTTGGGCTCTACATGCCCATGTTTAACAGTGCCGCCAGACTTACAGCCCTCTATCAGCAGGAGGGAGCAGAGCTTCCTCTCCTCTAATCCTGATCTGGGTCTGTCTTCACGCTCCGCTGCTTCAGAAAGCCCACGGGCAGCCCCCTCTCCCTCTGGGCTTACTCCACCACAAGCCTCCTGAACGCAGGCAGCTTTACCTCGTCTTCCGCCTCAGCCCAACCCACCCAACACCAGCCCAGCCCAGCCCACCCAACGCCAGCTAACACACCCAATGCCCAGCCCAGCCCACCCAACGCCAGCTAACACACCCAACGCCAGCAAACACACCCAACACTAGCCCAACCCACCCAACACCAGCCAAACCCACCCAACACCAGCTAACACGCCCAACGCCAGCAAACACAGCGGCAGCATCACACAACCCAGGTCAAGGGGGGAAAGGGGCTTAAAATCGTTTCCTTAAACCGTTTTCTTTTCTTCTGGCCTGACCTTATTCAAGGCGGCCTTCACGGCAGGGTCTGTCGTCGTCTTTCACACAAAGACAAGTCTTTATCCCTTCCATTTCTTACTCCACATTTCTGAAAGGCTCTCTTTTCTTTTTTACTTCATAAGGGCCGGGTGCTTCTCAAGTGCTTTTTTCCTCCAGGGATTATTACTGGGAATTGGACCTGTAACCGTAGAGACCCGGTGGGGGGAGCAGCGGGGGGGGTTTTAGCGGGGAACGGGGCCGCAGCGAGGGGCCTCTCGAACCCGGCCCTGCCTCGGACCTCAGCGCCCACAGAGCGGCTCATTAAACCCCACTCTCACTCTCAGACGTGGGGACCTCAGGGGGGGGACACACAAAACACACAGTGCTGCCCTCACAATCTCAAAATGGCTGCCGGCTAAAGGCTCCGCTTCAGTTGACCAGGGTCAACATCGGTCCACTCGCTTTGATGCAGAAACTGCTTATGTGGAACAGAGGAAATTAACTGGGACTTCAAAGCTTGTTCTGAGTGCAGAAGTGACTCAAATGCACAGTAAAATGTTCAGTGTTAACTGAGTGCATATTAGCCCATTACATTACATGACTTTACAGTCATTTAGCTGATGCATTTATCCAAAGACACTTACAGTTGATATGGCCAACCCTCCCTGGAGCAATGTGGGATTAAGGGCCTTGCTCGAGGGCCCAACAGCTGCATCAATTGTACTGTGGCTACACTGGGGCTTGAACCACCAATCTCCCAGGTTCCAGTCAATCCTCTCGACTATAGGCTGATCCCATAACAGAGTGCATATGAGTCCATACGCTGTTTTACTGTATACATGTTACTGTGCACCAGAATGAACTACAACACTGTGGACAGCCTGCCAATGGTGTTTGGGGGGGGGTGATCCTGTTTGATGGTGTGCAGTTACTCTTGAAGGTGAAAACAGGGACCAAACTGCAGGAAAGGAACAATCCCTACCCCTACCTCACCCTCCTCCCGCCCCCAAATCCCAAGTCAACTCTCCACCACGACCGCGCTCCACCTCTCTCTGCCGTACCCCGGCGACGCTGACACAGACCAGCGGGTTAGCGGGTTAGCGCAGGAGCTGCGACGCTGACACAGACCAGCGGGTTAGCGGGTTAGCGCAGGAGCTGCGACGCTGACACAGACCAGCGGGTTAGCGGGTTAGCGCAGGAGCTGCGACGCTGACACAGACCAGCGGGTTAGCGGGTTAGCGGGTTAGCGCAGGAGCTGCGACGCTGACACAGACCAGCGGGTTAGCGGGTTAGCGCAGTCGCGCGCGGGAGCTGGCAGGAGAGGGAAGCGGCCGGGACGAGTTCGGCGGGCTCCCGTTCGGGCCGTGACGGAGTCCCTCGGCTCGGCAGATAAGAGCAGAGCAGACTCGCTCGCTAACGCGGATAAGAGCAGAGCAGAGCCGCTCGTCGGGAAAAGATCCGCTAACGCGCTCTGGGACACAGTGCAGAGCCGGGAGGGAGTTGCTGTGACATCAGGACCAGTTCAAGTGAGGGGACAGTATATGCCCCAATATCCAACACATACACACACACACACACACACACACAGGGCCACAGGACACATACACACACACACACACACACAGGGCCACAGGACACATACACACACACATACACACACATACAGGGCCACATGACACATACCACCAAACACATACACACACACACACACACACACAGGGCCACAAACTCTCTCTCACACACAGACACACATGAACACCGCACACATACCAACACACACACCGACACGCACTCTCTCTCTCGCACATACACACGCAAACTCACATACACATACATGTACACACAAACAAACACACACTCTCACACAAACACACATGAACACAGCACACATACCAACACAGACACACACACACACTCTCTCTCACACAGAGACACACACAAACACACATGAACACAACACACATACCAACACAGACACACACACACACTCACTCTCTCTCACACACTCACACACACACAAACTCACATACACACATATACACACAAGCAAACACCCTCCCTCTCCCTCCCTCTCAGGGGTGAAGGGGGGCACGTCGCAGCAGGGTTAATTTGGGTCTCCATGGCGATCCGCCTGCCCTTCCCCACACCGCTGCTCCGGCGGAGGAGTGCTGGGCGTTCGGCGAGCCTCACCACAAACCCGCCGTGTGCCTCCGGAGCCTCACCTGGGGCCTTTCAACTGCTTAAACAGGTGCTGCGCGGGGGACAGGGGGAGGAGGGGGGCGACAGGGGGGACAGGGGGAGGAGGGGGGCGACAGGGGGGACAGGGGGGCGACAGGGGGGTGGGGGAGGAGGGGGGCGACGGTGGGGGGGGGGCGGAGGCAAGCCTCAGCAGATCTCCCGTCGAAAAAGCTCACAAAGCGCTCTTGGGACCCCCGTTGCTGGGTGGGGGGGGGCAGCAGGGGGGTTTATCTTTACACTCCTGCACCTGGGTAAACAACCGGCGCCTATAAACAAACTGCCCCTCTGATCCAGAGAGAGGGGGGTAGGGCTGGGCGCGTGTGTGTGTATGTGTGTGTGTGTGTGAGGGGGGGCTCCACCTTTGTTTTTCCAGGCAGAAAGGCCGCAGCATCTCCCAACAGGAATGTGGCAAACAAACGGAAAACTCTCGGGGCGGAGACCCCGAACGCACGGCTTCGCTCCCGCGCCGGAGCCCTGCCGGCGTGTCCGATCTCACGGCGCTGACGTCTCACAGACGCGTTTAAAAGAAAGTCACCGATTCCCCCGCCGCCCCGGACCGTCCCTGCCCACGCTCCCTTCACCGCAGAGCAGTCAGTACAAACCCTGCAGGTGAGCTTCACAGCGTCCTGAAGCTAACACAGCGCTTTCTCTTCATCGAATTACACTTCCACAACTGTCTTTCCACACCAAAGCAATTACAGAGAGCACGGAGAGGAAGCTTTGTGTGGGAGAATAGAGAGAGGGAGAGAGAGAGAGAGAGAGAGAAATGCTTGGCTTTGAAAACAACAGCAGCCGCACAAAAGGCAGGTGTTTGGATGTTACCTCCAAACAAAAGACGAGGTGCTCTAACCGATGAATCTGAGCACATTCCAGGAGGACGTGTTTTTTTCGAGAACGCCCTGAGAAGACCTCAGGAGCTGTGATTGAGTCTGCTGTAAAAATCAATGCAGCGTCGCAGCCTGGCAACAACAGCCAAAAACCCAGGAACACGGTCTGCCTGGTGCAGTGATGCTCTGTTCTGGTGACTTTCTCAGGTGCAGCCATGACACTTCCTTTACACACACACACACACACACACACGTAAATAGACACGCACACACACACACGCACACGTAAACAGACACGCACACACACACACACGCACACTCACATGTAAACAGACACGCACACACACACACACACACACACACACGTAAACAGACACACACACGCACATGTAAACAGGGGCTATAATTGCTATGAGACATTGGATTGGATTTGTTTCCAGACTAATCTAGTGTATGTTTAAATGTATTTGTCCCTATCAAATAACCATTAAATAAATGAAGCACATACGCACACACACACACACTCATACACACACACACACACTCATACACACACACACACACACACTCGCGCACACATACACACACTCATACACACACACTCATACACACGCACACACACACACTCATACATACACACACACACACACACTCATACACACACACACATACACACACTCATACACACACACACACACACACTCATACAGCATTCCCTCCCTCCAGCTCCTCCCAGCTGTCCTGACTCCGGACCTCAGTGCAGGGAACGCGCTTCTGTTTTGTGTTGAGCAGTGAATGAGCATTCAGCTCTGACGGAGGGGAAACCGCACCATGCTCAGATCAGAGAGAGAGAGCGAGGGAGGCAGAGAGAGAGGTAGAGAGGCAGAGAGAGAGGGAGAGGAAGTGAGGGAGGGAGAGAGAGGGAGATAGGCAGAGAGAGGGAGAGGGAGCGAGGGAGGGAGAGAGAGGTAGAGAGGCAGAGAGAGGGAGAGGGAGCGAGGGAGGGAGAGAGAGAGGTAGAGAAGCAGAGAGAGAGGGAGAGGGAGCGAGGGAGGGAGAGAGAGAGGTAGAGAGGCAGAGAGAGAGGGAGAGGGAGCGAGGGAGGGAGGCAGAGAGAGAGGGAGAGGGAGCGAGGGAGGGAGAGAGAGGTAGGGAGGCAGAGAGAGAGGTAGGGAGGCAGAGAGAGAGGTAGGGAGGCAGAGAGAGGGAGAGAGGCAGAGAGAGAGGTAGAGAGGCAGAGAGAGAGGGAGAGAGGCAGAGAGAGAGGGAGGGAGAGAGAGAGGGAGAGGGAGGGAGAGGGAGAGAGGCAGAGAGAGAGGGATGGAGAGAGAGAGAGGGAGAGAGAGCGTATCGCAGCACTGAGCGATGTCAGCACAAACGGTGGATTACCGAGAGGGCGCACGGGTCCTCCCCAAAAATAGCAGACCTGCATGGTCCATCGTCCTGCCCGCTCCGCGTGTGCGCCCAGGGCTGACACCGCACTGAGCGCAGGGTAACTAACACACCGCAAGGTCGCGTCTCCTCTGGGAGAGCACGGAGGCAAGGGGAAGAGGCACAGTTTGACCTGCGCCGGTCACAGAGGTGACACCATTCACCCCTCACTCAACTGTGACCTGCTCAGCACATCCGATTTATCTGCCGTGCTAGCATCCATCATCCATAACATCCATTACTCCTTTACTTACAGCACACCCGCCAGAGGAGGGGTTCCTCCCGGGATCTCTTCCCATCGGGGAGTTTTTGTCTCAGAGCTGTCAGAGGGTTATGCTCCCCACTGGCAGTCTTTTTTTACCTCCTGTGCTATTTCCAGATTCAGGCCTGGTTTGCCCTTTTTTGCCCTTCTGCTAATCTGTAAAGCAACTTTGTGACAGTACTGTAATACAGGAGTAGTAACACTCTTTATCTGCCACTGGATACAGTAGTGACACTATTTATCTGCCACTGGATACAGTAGTGACTCTCTTTATCTGCCACTGGATACAGTAGTAACACTCTTTATCTGCCACTGGATACAGTAGTGACTCTCTTTATCTGCCACTGGATACAGTACTAACACTGTATCTGCTACTGGATACAGTAGTAATACTGTATCTGCCACTGGATACAGTAGTAACACTGTATCTGCCACTGGATACAGTAGTAACACTGTATCTGCCACTGGATACAGTAGTGACACTGTATCTGCCACTGGATACAGTAGTGACACTCTTTATCTGCCACTGGATACAGTAGTGACACTGTATCTGCCACTGGATACAGTAGTGACACTGTATCTTCCACTGGATACAGTAGTAACACTGTATCTGCCACTGGATACAGTAGGAGGCCTAACACTGTTTCTCCATCACTGAAAGAAACAGT
>NC_083766.1:56873653-56878653 GCF_963514075.1 Conger conger
GTGTTAACTGAGTGCATATTAGCCCATTACATTACATGACTTTACAGTCATTTAGCTGATGCATTTATCCAAAGACACTTACAGTTGATATGGCCAACCCTCCCTGGAGCAATGTGGGATTAAGGGCCTTGCTCGAGGGCCCAACAGCTGCATCAATCGTACTGTGGCTACGCTGGGGCTTGAACCACCAATCTCCCAGGTTCCAGTCAATCCACTCGACTATAGGCTGATCCCATAACAGAGTGCATATGAGTCCATACTCTGTTTTACTGTATACATTTTACTGTGCACCAGAATGAACTACAACACTGTGGACAGCCTGCCAATAATGGTGTTTGGGGGGGGGGAGGCAGTCCTGTTTGATGGTGTGCAGTTACTCTAGAAGGTGAAAACAGGGACCAAACTGCAGGAAAGGAACAATCCCTACCCCTACCTCACACTCCTCCCGCCCCCAAATCCCAAGTCAACTCCCTCTCCACCACGACCGCGCTCCACCTCTCTCTGCCGTACCCCAGCGACGCTGACACAGACCAGCGGGTTAGCGGGTTAGCGGGTTAGCGCAGTTGTGCGCGGGAGCTGGCAGGAGAGGGAAGCGGCCGGGACGAGTTCGGCGGGCTCCCGTTCGGGCCGTGACGGCGCACCGCGGGGGGGAGTCCCTCGGCTCGGCAGATAAGAGCAGAGACGGGCAGAGCCGCCCGCTAACGCGGATAAGAGCAGAGCAGACTCGCTCGCTAACGCGGATAAGAGCAGAGCAGACTCGCTCGCTAGCGCGGATAAGAGCAGAGCAGACTCGCTCGCTAGCGCGGATAAGAGCAGAGCAGACTCGCTCGTCTGGAAAAGATCCGCTAACGCGCTCTGGGACACAGTGCAGAGCCGGGAGGGAGGCGCTGTGACATCAGGACCAGTTCAAGTGAGGGGACAGTATATGCCCCAATATCCAACACACACACACACACACACACACACGCACACATGCACACACACACACACACACACACAGGGCCACAGGACACATACCACCAAACACAAGGACACACACGCAGACACACATACACAGGACCACAAACTCTCTCTCACACACAGACACACATGAACACCGCACACATACCAGCACACATACCAACACACACACCGACACGCACTCTCTCTGGCACACACACACACGCAAACTCACACACACACACATGTACACACAAACAAACACACACTCTCTCACACACACACACACATGAACACAGCACACATACCAACACAGACACACACACACTCTCTCTCACACACTCACACACAAACAAACACACATGAACACAACACATACCAACACAGACACACACACACTCATTCTCTCTCACACACTCACACACACACAAACTCACATACACACATATACACACAAGCAAACACCCTCCCTCTCCCTCCCTCTCAGGGGTGAAGGGGGGGCACGTCGCAGCAGGGTTAATTTGGGTCTCCATGGCGATCCGCCTGCCCTTCCCCACACCGCTGCTCCGGCGGAGGAGTGCTGGGCGAGTGCTGAGCCTCGCCACAAACCCGCCGTGTGCCTCTGGAGCCTCACCTGGGGCCTTTCAACTGCTTAAACAGGTGCTGCGCGGGGGACAGGGGGAGGAGGGGGGCGACAGGGGGGACAGGGGGAGGAGGGGGGCGACAGGGGGGACAGGGGGGCGACAGGGGGGTGGGGGAGGAGGGGGGCGACGGGGTGGGGGGGGGGCGGAGGCAAGCCTCAGCAGATCTCCCGTCGAAAAAGCTCACAAAGCGCTCTTGGGACCCCCGTTGCTGGGTGGGGGGGGGGCAGCAGGGGGGTTTATCTTTACACTCCTGCACCTGGGTAAACAACCGGCGCCTATAAACAAACTGCCCCTCTGATCCAGAGAGAGGGGGGTAGGGCTGGGCGTGTGTGTGTGTATGTGTGTGTGTGTGTGAGGGGGGGCTCCACCTTTGTTTTTCCAGGCAGAAAGACCGCAGCATCTCCCAACAGGAATGTGGCAAACAAACGGAAAACTCTCGGGGCGGAGACCCCGAACGCACGGCTTCGCTCCTGCGCCGGAGCCCCGCCGGCGTGTCCGATCTCACGGCGCTGACGTCTCACAGACGCGTTTAAAAGAAAGTTACCGATTCCCCCGCCGCCCCGGACCGTCCCTGCCCACGCTCCCTTCACCGCAGAGCAGTCAGTACAAACCCTGCAGGTGAGCTTCACAGCGTCCTGAAGCTAACACAGCGCTTTCTCTTCATCGAATTACACTTCCACAACTGTCTTTCCACACCAAAGCAATTACAGAGAGCACGGAGAGGAAGCTTTGTGTGGGAGAATAGAGGGAGAGAGAGAGAGAGAGAGAGAGAAATGCTTGGCTTTGAAAACAACAGCAGCCGCACAAAAGGCAGGTGTTTGGATGTTACCTCCAAACAGAAGACGACGCGCTCTAACCGATGAATCTGAGCACATTCCAGGAGGACGTGTTTTTTTAGAGAACGCCCTGAGAAGACCTCAGGAGCTGTGATTGAGTCTGCTGTAAAAATCAATGCAGCGTCGCAGCCTGGCAACAACAGCCAAAAACCCAGGAACACGGTCTGCCTGGTGCAGTGATGCTCTGTTCTGGTGACTTTCTCAGGTGCAGCCATGACACTTCCTTTACACACACACACACACACACACACACGCACATGTAAATAGACACGCACACACACACACGCACATGTAAACAGACACGCACACACACGCACATGTAAACAGACACGCACACACACACACACGTAAACAGACATGCACACACACACACGCACACGTAAACAGACACGCACACACACACACGCACACGCACACGTAAACAGACACGCACACACACACACACGCACACTCACATGTAAACAGACACGCACACACACACACACACACGTAAACAGACACACACACGCACATGTAAACAGGGGCTATAATTGCTATGAGACATTGGATTGGATTTGTTTCCAGACTAATCTAGTGTATGTTTAAATGTATTTGTCCCTATCAAATAACCATTAAATAAATGAAGCACATACGCACACACACACACACTCATACACACACTCATACACACACACACACACTCATACACACACACACACACGCACACACACACACTCGCGCACACATACACACACTCATACACACACACTCATACATACACACACACACACACACTCATACACACACACACATACACACACTCATACACACACACACACACACACACACACTCATACAGCATTCCCTCCCTCCAGCTCCTCCCAGCTGTCCTGACTCCGGACCTCAGTGCAGGGAACGCGCTTCTGTTTTGTGTTGAGCAGTGAATGAGCATTCAGCTCTGACGGAGGGGAAACCGCACCATGCTCAGATCAGAGAGAGAGAGCGAGGGAGGCAGAGAGAGAGGTAGAGAGGCAGAGAGAGAGGGAGAGGAAGCGAGGGAGGGAGAGAGAGGGAGAGAGGCAGAGAGAGAGGGAGAGGGAGCGAGGGAGGGAGAGAGAGAGGTAGAGAGGCAGAGAGAGAGGGAGAAAGAGCGAGGGAGGGAGAGAGAGAGGTAGAGAGGCAGAGAGAGAGGGAGAGGGAGCGAGGGAGGGAGGCAGAGAGAGAGGGAGAGGGAGCGAGGGAGGGAGAGAGAGGTAGGGAGGCAGAGAGAGAGGGAGAGGGAGCGAGGGAGGGAGGCAGAGAGAGAGAGAGAGGTAGGGAGGCAGAGAGAGAGGTAGGGAGGCAGAGAGAGAGGTAGGGAGGCAGAGAGAGAGGGAGAGAGGCAGAGAGAGAGGTAGAGAGGCAGAGAGAGAGGGAGAGAGGCAGAGAGAGAGGGAGGGAGAGAGAGAGGGAGAGAGGCAGAGAGAGAGGGAGGGAGAGAGAGAGAGGGAGAGAGGCAGAGAGAGAGGGATGGAGAGAGAGAGAGGGAGAGGGAGCGTATCGCAGCACTGAGCGATGTCAGCACAAACGGTGGATTACCGAGAGGACGCACGGGTCCTCCCCAAAAATAGCAGACCTGCATGGTCCATCGTCCTGCCCGCTCCACGTGTGCGCCCAGGGCTGACACCGCACTCAGCGCAGGGTAACTAACACACCGCAAGGTCGCGTCTCCTCTGGGAGAGCACGGAGGCAAGGGGAAGAGGCACAGTTTGACCTGCGCCGGTCACAGGGGTGACACCGTTCACCCCTCAGTCAACTGTGACCTGCTCAGCACATCCGATTTATCTGCTGTGCTAGCATCCATCATCCATAACATCCATTATTCCTTTACTTACAGCACTCCCGCCAGAGGAGGGGTTCCTCCCGAGATCTCTTCCCATCGGGGAGTTTTTGTCTCACAGCTGTCAGAGGGTTATGCTCCCCACCGACAGGCTTTTTTTACCTCCTGTGCTATTTCCAGATTCAGGCCTGGTTTGCCCTTTTTTGCCCTTCTGCTAATCTGTAAAGCAACTTTGTGACAGTACTGTAATACAGGAGTAGTAACACTCTTTATCTGCCACTGGATACAGTAGTGACACTATTTATCTGCCACTGGATACAGTAGTGACTCTCTTTATCTGCCACTGGATACAGTAGTAACACTGTATCTGCCACTGGATACAGTAGTAACACTCTTTATCTGCCACTGGATACAGTAGTAACACTGTATCTGCCACTGGATACAGTAGTAACACTGTATCTGCCACTGGATACAGTAGTAACACTGTATCTGCTACTGGATACAGTAGTAATACTGTATCTGCCACTGGATACAGTAGTAACACTGTATCTGCCACTGGATACAGTAGTGACACTCTTTATCTGCCACTGGATACAGTAGTGACACTGTATCTGCCACTGGATACAGTAGTGACACTGTATCTTCCACTGGATACAGTAGTAACACTGTATCTGCCACTGGATACAGTAGTGACACTGTATCTGCCACTGGATACAGTAGTGACACTCTTTATCTGCCACTGGATACAGTAGTGACACTGTATCTGCCACTGGATACAGTAGT
>NC_083766.1:56891153-57013653 GCF_963514075.1 Conger conger
AAATTCAAATAGAGGAAAGAGACAAGAGGCTCAGGAAAACAGACGGGGACGTCTGCGAGAGAACAGGAGACAGAAATAAAGGATTTACACAGATAGAGAATGACAGAAAGGGAGAGAGAGAGAGAGAGAAAGAGGATTTTGAAGGCAGAAAGAAGAACTAAAGCACACTCTCAGAAATAAAGTGACAATGGAGGTACGTTTTTCTTCAAGGATCAAATTTCCCAAATGTACCCTGAAAGTACAGTACTGTTCTCTTTGGAAATAAAACAAAGTTTTCCAAGCAAAAATGGGACAAAACTTATTATATATTACTGGCCAGGGGTACAATTATATGCACTTACAGGGTATTGTGTCCCAGCAACAAAGATCTGTACCTTTTTTGGCACTTTATTTTGGTGCGTTTATCTCGGAGAGTGCTCACCATCAGCTGTTTTGCATGCTTTCCAACACTAACCCCACACTGTAGGGACTGTAAAATCAATTTTCTCTGTATTACATGAAAACATCACACAACAGGCACCTGCTTTCATAAAAAAAATCTGTTATATTTGCATTTAGATGCGATCAGAAGCTCGCCGTGAGCGTCTTACCCATAACACGCCAGCAAACCGGGAAAAGGTCAAAGGTCATCAGAGTTACCGCTGTCACTCAGGACACCGTCCAATAGGAGGTGTCAAAAACACAAGCCACGCAACACAGCAGGCCCGGAACTGAGTCTGGACATGTACGGGTTTAACCCTTTCATGCCCAGATTCTTTTCAGATGTTTTTTCCTGATAATTTCAAGAAACTTTCATTGTTATTCCTACAATTATTCCAGCAAGTTCAAGAACTAGATCTTGAACGTATGCTCACCACTTTCATGCCAGTACTTTAAGCAATTAAAAAGAGGCTTACAGACAGGAAACAAGAGTGTCAGGCAGGTTTTTAAAGTTCACGAGCAAAAATGGACTTGATGTGGGTGTAACTTCTTCCCTAAATTGTTGAGGTTACATTGAAAGGTGGAGGGGGTAGGAGGAGGGGGGAGGGGGGAGAGAAATCATGTTTTGTGATAAGAGTTGAAAAGAGAAACGTGCAGCAACATGGCGCAGTTCTTCCAAAAGACGAGGAGAACGCACGACAGGGACTCCCCTGACAGGAAACACCTCTTCAGGAGCCTGCGGAAGACAAAGGCGGGCGTGTGTGTGTTGTGTGTGTGTGCGTGTTGTGGTGGTGGGGGGTGGGGGGTGGGGGGGGTGTTTAGAACGACACACCTTTGTACCTGAGGGGCCAGAAGGAATTCCACACTGTCAACACAGACAAAAGCAGCGTAGTCCTGCCGCCCCTTCCGCCCCGCTGGTGGGAACACTTCACCTGAGCAATAAGGCTCCAGGTTAGGTCACCCAGCCAGAGGGACTGGGAGACTGCACACCTGGGGTCTCGGCTCTCCGTTTAAAAATACTCAGTCACAGAGCCGGAGCTATGCTAACACGACAGAGCATGATGCTAACACGCTAGCGCTATTCAGCAGCGCTACACTGACATCTTAGTGCTATGCTAACATGCTAATGCTATGCTAACCTGCTAGCACCATGCTAACACACCAGTGCTACGCTAACATGCTAACACTCCAGCACCATGCTAACACACCAGTGCTATGCTAACATGCTAACACTCCAGCACCATGCTAACACACCAGTGCTATGCTAACATGCTAACAGACCAGCACCATGCTAACACACCAGTGCTATGCTAACATGCTAACAGACCAGCACCATGCTAACACACCAGTGCTATGCTAACATGCTAACAGACCAGCACTATGCTAACACACCAGTGCTATGCTAACATGCTAACAGACCAGCACCATGCTAACACACCAGTGCTACGCTAACATGCTAACACTCCAGCACCATGCTAACACACCAGTGCTATGCTAACATGCTAACACTCCAGCACCATGCTAACACACCAGTGCTATGCTAACATGCTAACAGACCAGCACCATGCTAACACACCAGTGCTATGCTAACATGCGAACAGACCAGCACCATGCTAACATACCAGTGCTATGCTAACATGCTAACAGACCAGCACTATGCTAACACACCAGTGCTATGCTAACATGCTAACAGACCAGCACCATGCTAACACACCAGTGCTATGCTAACATGCTAACAGACAGCACTATGCTAACACACCAGTGCTATGCTAACATGCTAACAGACCAGCACCATGCTAACACACCAGTGCTATGCTAACATGCTAACAGACCAGCACTATGCTAACACGTCAGCTCCACGCTAACATCCCACCGCCACACTAACCCGCCACTGCAGTGTTTTACTAATCATGCATCGCGTTCAACTTCAAAGCTATCACAGCTATAAAGAATGTTCCAATAAACTAGAAAAGCTCAGTATCGGGTATAAAAGTATGCGAATCGAAAACAACTACGTAATTGACCCAGGTCTGATTGTTCTGTGCTTGAAACACTACGCTTTGATGTGGGCGAATGCCTCCTCAGAACATTTTTCACAGAGGCCAGGTTTTCGAACACCTAAAATTAACTCACGTGGGTTTGATACCTCTTTGTTATTCTCATACGTTATGAGACAATAACCGAAAATGAATACTCTGTGGGATATGGGCGTGAACACTGGAAAATAATAATAACCAGGCAAGAAGAAGAGATGAAAAGATACACAAAAGCTACTCAGAGCAGAAACCTGGGGGGAGGTGGATTAATGGATTTAAGCACTGCTGAATGTACTCAAGGTATATGCTGTATGTGGGTCATGATCAGGTCTGTTTCATTATGAATGACCATACGGCTGGTTAATAATTCATAACGGGTAATACTCAGCTCACACCGATGCCATACTGATGCCATACCATGTCCGTCGTCTAGGGAACAACAACCGCGGCGACTGCGCGCCATTTCAGTTACACAGAGCTTTGTGTTCACGGCAGTCATTATTTTTCACTGAGATTTAGCTATTCGTTCTCTACCTCTGCCAGCCCTTACAATAACTCTCTCTCACTCTCTTTCTCTCTCACCCGCCATCTCTCAATCCCTCAGCCTTTCTCCCTCTCTCTCTCTCTCTGCTGTGGTGATTAATGCTACTCTTGTGTGTTTGGTGCCGAAAGCTTTTGTCCACCGTTAGCTCTGAAATGGGTCTATTTTTTCCGGGGCGCGCGCACACGGAAGGCACCGGAAGCCGCGGCGGTCTCTGACCGCCATCCGGAACATTCCCTGCACCTACAGCCTCGCACAGCCCCCGGCTCCGTCCCCCGCCACGGACACAGCCCCCCCCCAAGGGCCGCATCCGAAACCCTCGCCCCCCGAGATCTCCAGACCCGTGGAACGAGGTGTGGGGCGGCCTGTAGCGTAGTGGTTATTACTGGGAGGTCGGTGGTTCGATCCCCGGTGTGGCCACAATAAGATCCGCACAGCCGTTGGGCCCTTGAGCAGGGCCCCTAACCCTGCATTGCTCCAGGAGAGGACTGCCTCCTGCTTAGTCTAATCAACTGTACGTCGCTCTGGATAAGAGAGTCTGCCAAATGCCATTAATATAATGCAATGTTATGAGACTTACATTAATACCACTACATTACATTCATCCAAAGCGACTTCTAGTTGATTAGACTAAGCAGGAGACAATCCTCCCCTGGAGCAATGCAGGGTTAAGGGCCTTGTTCAAGGGCCCAACCGCTGTGCAGATTTTATTGTGGCTACACTGGGGCTCAAACACCAACCTCCCGGGTCCCAGTCATGTACCTCAGTCACTAGGCTACAGGCCGCCCCTGAGAGTGCAGACCGCAACAGGAGTGGGTCCCCAGTGTTCCCCTTATTTGTGTACCTCGGTTGAAGGCGGGGAGGGAATTGGGGTGTAAATCTGGAGGGTTGTTCAAGGCTATGGGTAACTCGTACTTTGTTTGGATTGTGCGCTATCTGACCTGTGTTCTGTCGTGGTTCCAATGAGCTTCGGTATGCACTTTGTATGTCACTTTGGATTAAATTGTCTGCCAAATAAACGTCACATAATGTAATGCTGAGAGTAGTCGACAGAGCATCTCACTCTTTGGATACCCAGGCTAGAGTGAAGAGACGATCTCCAATTCATCCCCACAAATAAAACATTATTATATTCATATCCTTTGCCAATTTGTCTTTTTCCAAATATTTTCACAATGCCACATTTGTGCTCATATTGTGATTTTGCCTATTTGGAATAATGGAATGTGCTCCAGTATGCGTAAATGTGACTTTTCTAAACTGCCATGTTATTTTAGATTACACCATTTTAGCTGCCCCAATTGCTGTCGCTCCCATTTCATTACCTTCTTCTTATCCCCAAATTGCTTTTTTTCCCATCAAATTAATATACTGTCATCCCTGCAGCGCTTGGTTTAAACTCCCCCAAATCCAGTCCATTTCCCCCTATCTTACTGAATCTGATAAAGCAATCCGTGGCCAAGCCAGGGGGGAAATGCTAAAGCTACCGCGGGGCTGACAATAACACGGGCCAGAAGTTTGTTCAGCATTTCCCTGTCTTTCTCCATTAAAATCCCCATTACTGTATAATCTACACCAAAAACACGGCACAACCTCAGTTTACAGTTTAATCACATTTGCTGGATGCACCAAGGTCAATTCCAAATGTGCTTGTAGCTATTTCGAGCCCCAAAACCAAACGATAAATATTCATCCTGGTTGGATAACGCACTGACGCAACTGCCCCTTTCTGTGACCAGAAAAAACCAGAAGAAAGCAATTTATGCAAACATCGAATCGGGCAAGAATTTTACCTAACAAAAATGTACTCTTTCGTATTTTGCCTGCCAGGAAAGTTTTTAAAGGTGAACATTCACCGAACGTATAGTCCCTAAGTTCAAACCTGCTCAACTGGAACCGCGGTGATTTGTCTCGCGGAAAAGCCGCAGAGGGAAGCAAAACACGACATTTAAAAGACGTCTGGATGACGCCGCCCTTTTCGAAGAGAACGCGAAAGGCCTGGTTTTCTCACGGGCTATAAAAAGGGGGCTTTGACGTACAGAGGATGTGATCCCACTGTTGTCGGCTCTCCCGGCCGCTAATGACAGCGTCTTATCTCCGCGGGACTTCCACCGAGGGGACGCGCAATCAGAAACCAGTGATGAGCTTTCCCCACTTTCCGCGGCGGCTAACTGGAGTCTATAGATCAAAGACACGTCCATTCACATCACGATAGGCTGTCAGATACATCAGCAGCGTTTACATCTGAAATAGACACACACTATATTCTCATTTCATCCCTTTGGAGTTAACGATCAACGTGTGTAGATCAAAATAATTCCTTATAATACCGTCGTAAAATGTGGTTTTCAGGTGATTAAGTTCAATATTCAGCCTCAACGTTACTTGATTGAGTAGTAGGCTCAAATAGCTACATGTGCCTATAGGCTAGTAAAATGTTTATGCCAGTAAAATGAAAAAATGATGCCAATGTAATTTGGAACTTATTTGAAAATCATTAAACTCATTAAGTGATTAACATTAAATAAGAATATAGGCCTAGATTAGACCCTGACACTGAAACTGAAAAGCTAAATGGACATTCACAATTTTGTCATACAGTCTTTTGGTTATCCTCGTAGCTATTAGAAAAATATATACAATATACAGCACTGTACAGAAGTTTTAGGCACCCTAGGCTTTATTATATGTATATGTGTATGTGTGTGTGTGTGTGTGTGTGTGTGTGTGTGTGTGTTTGTGTGTTAATATAAAATAACACATTTGTTAGTATAAAAAAGAACACATTTGAGATTTCCAAATATTCATTTTCCAAAAGATTTAATTTTACAGAGACATTTTTGCATTTTATTGAAAAAGTAACATATTACTGTAAGCAATTGACTACTTTTTACACAAAAACTTGATCAAGGCTGTCTGTGATCAGAAGCAAGGAGCCAACCAAAGTCTGCAGAAGAACTGTGGCAAGTTCTCCAACTTGCTTGGAACAACCTCCCTGCTGATTGTGTTATAGACCTGCAGGACAGGATGGTCACAAAACATATTGATTTGATTCAGTTTTTAACTATCCTGCCAAATTACTAAAATGTAATGTAAAATGTATAGTATGTTTATTTATGACCTTTCATTGAATTATTTTTGAAAGAATCCTATCTGTACAGAATGTTATACTGGTGCCTAAGACCTTTGCACAGTGCTGTATATTAACAAATGTATAAAATATACACAGGCCTATAATGCCTCCCACGCTTTAAAATGGATAATTCTGATTGATTGGGCCTACCCAGCCGCACTCATGTTAAAGAGGATCTCATTTCTTTACAGTAAACCGATGCGCTGGGACTGCGTGTGTGTGTGTGCGTGTGTGTGTGTGTGTGTGGCCGACCTGCTGAAACTTCTCCTAATAAATCACGCAAACGGCGAACAAGGGAGCTGTCTGCAGTAGCGGATAAGTCAGCGAGGGAGCAGGGGAGCCAGCGAACCGGTGAAGGGGGGGGGGGGGTGATGAATTGTAATATTTTAGGAGAGATTTTGATTTCGTTTACGGCACTTCACCCCTGCGAACGCCGTGACAGCGCGGATTTAAAGTCGGCGTCGCACCGGGAGAGATGCGGCATGGCTCGAAAGGGCGGAATATTCCAGATAATTAGCGGCTGGCCGTAGCCAACAGATCTCCAGCCGGTTCTCTAGCCTACATCAAAGTCTGGCACTCTAATGCAAAGAGCAAATTAAAACAAATATATATATATATATATATATATATATATATATATATATATATATATATATATATATATATATATATATACATAGGGATTTAGACCTTATCCCAAACTTGGCAGGCGCAGAGGGGGAGTTCGGATTTACAATGTAAATGAATGCAGAGACTCCAGCGTAGATGTGCGAAGGCAGTCACTTTATTAACGCCTCCTCACCACGTCAGCTGACCGCTTTTTCCAATCCGCCAGAGCTCGCGTTGTCGCGGCGGCCGCGGGAAGCGTCGGGGAAAGTGGGTTAATTTCATGCAGAGGGAGCCCATTATGGGCGCTGTGACAGGTTAAGGCTGAGGAGCGCATTACACGATGGAACTAAACTTTTAAGACTGCTCGTATTTTAAAAGAGCCGGGGTGGAGGGCGGGGGGCGGGGGGTGTCTCTGCACAGATGGAGAAAACCCTTCTTAATGTTCCGCGTCCCACACAGGGGAACCCGGGGACCGGAGACTGGAGCACATCGGCGACGGGGAAGAGGCGGGAGATGGGAGTCGCTGTCATCCCTTCTCCGGAGAACATTCCCCGGCCTGCCATTTTGGATCAGTATCCAGGCGCTGGGACCCACTGGGGGGGGCTGTGTGTGTGGGGGGGGCTGTGTGGGGGGGGGGGGCTGTGTGTGTGTGGGGAGGGCTGTGTGTTGGGGGGGGGGGGCTGTGTGTGTGTGGGGAGGGCTGTGTGTGTGTGGGGGGGCTGTGTGTGTGGGGGGGGGCTGTGTGTGTGTGGGGGGGGGCTGTGTGTGTGTGTGGGGGGGTGAGGGCAGGTATCACATGTTTCCACACATCATTGCCCACACGTGAAATCGTCCATACAGAAGGAAGACCCACTGGTGACACACACAACACCTGCTCATTGTGTCACATGACACATGCCACGCTCAGTTCTATCAGACAAAATTAACCTCATTTACATGTGTCTGCCACATCCAAGGCACAATCCACTATGAGAGCCCAAAACCCCTGACTTTGCATTTCTGACAACTGGAATCAAGTGTGTGTGTGTGTGTGAAAGAGAGAGAGAGAGAGAGAGAGAGAGAGAGAGAGAGAGAGATGGAGATGGAGATAGGGGAAGAGGAATTGTGGGGGAGATAGACAGTGTGCATGTGTGAGAGTGCGAGAGTGTACGTGTTTGTGTGTGTGTACATGTGTACGTGCAGGCACAAGGGAGTGTGTGTGTGTGTGTGTGTGTGTGAGAAAGAGAGAGAGAGATGGAGATGGAGATCGGGGAAGAGGAATTGTGGTGGAGATAGACAGTGTGCATGTGTGAGAGTGTGAGAGTGTACGTGTTTGTGTGTCTGTACATGTGTATGTGCAGGCACAAGTGAGTGTGCGTGTGTGTGTGGGTGTGTGTGTGTGTGTGTGTGTATACTGCATTTAAGTCGTTACGGGTCTTTGTTGCAAATCATTCCACTCTGCAGCCAAAATCCTTGTTTTGTATGTTTGTTGGTTTGTTTGTTTGTTTGTTTTTCTCTCACGACAGCTCTGACGAAGTGGTTTAGTCTAAAGAGGCCCTGTCAGTACACACACACCCTTATCTTTAGATTAAGATAACTTTATCATCCCTGTCTGTAAGTTTGTTGTGGTGGCATTTTCCTCCCCATCAGCTTCCACTCGATTTCGTGGGCAGGGTATAACTTTATCACCCTCCCATCCTGGATCTGATAGCTCCGCCCACAGAGCGCTTCTCAGGAAACAAGACAAGATCACAGGTAAACCTGTCCTTTGCCATGAAGTGTAGATTTGATAAAAATACCATAAGTTCACCTGCCTGTTTCTACATGAAAAACAAATCATGAAATCTTCCCTCGTGCCCTAGACCAGAGCTTCATTCCGATCTCTTATTTTTCTCCTATTTCTTCTTCTTCTTCTTCTTCTTGCTCCTGACCCGGAAGTCGATCGAGGTCCGCCATCTTTAAGGACATTCCAACCCCTTAAATGTTCCCTCTAAGAGCTAGAAGTAGAAGTTAGCAAACGTAAGCGCATCTTTTTTGTGGAAATACTGTTTTGAAAAGCCAGACGTATCGACCAGAGGATCTACTTGTGCATCCACCTGCCACGTCTGTAACTGAAGTTTGAAAGTCATTTTTTTTTTATTTCCCTATCTTAATTTCTTTTTCTTGCCTCTTTTCATAGCCTCTGCTGATGGGCGGAGCTAGGAGTACACAAAGGTGGAAAATGTGAAAAATAAGCAATTGGAATGAGTCCCAGTAGCTCCCAACCCAAAGAGGCAACAATAAGAGCCAAGATGCTAAAGTTGCATTCGCATTAAATCTCAGCAAACATTACTTAATTCGTTCGGTTAAAATCAATCCGGCGAGTTGCCTGACTGAACTCTGTGCAATTACACAGCACCCAGCACAGCACTCAGCAGATTTAACGCCAGGCTGAAAACGTCCCATCAAGCTCTTTAAAATGTTTATGTCAGGAGCAAGGGTGGTGGTAAAACCAATACCACGTTTTATTTGTGTTTTTACGAGGACGGAAGACTATCCAGAAACGGATACACATGAAATGGCCTCGGTGGATAGATCTATTACAGGGCCATTATTTAAAACGACCAAGTACGGTCATAAAAACATATTTGTGGCAAATGCAATATGGCATTTGAAAATGAAATGAAATATTTAACAGTTACAGTGCGAGAATGTTGTCTGATGGTGTACTTTGACCTTTATCACACTATACACTGCTCATATTGGAGAAACACAGTTCACGTACAGTTTATTTTATTTTATGTTGGAATGACCAATACATTTTAGAACATTATTTTCAGAAGATTATACATCAACATTTCAGGAACGCATTAAACATTTGTATGTTTCTCCATATACTGTAAAGTACTGCAAAATATTTTTCTTATATTGAGATAAAATATATTATCAAGATATATTAGTGCAGCATACTCTTTTTCGGAACTGTGTCCCCATTCCTCCAGGTTTATAGAGACCATTAAACATGGCCAGCCCAGTCAAAGGCATAGATCTCATTTCAACTTTTTTGGGGGGCAACACCAGAATTCTTTTTAAAAATGTGTTTTGGAAGGGGACACAAACACACAGTACCACCCAATACTACATGATAATATTGAGTTTGGGAAGGATGCCTCCCCCATCCCTCTCCTCCACCCCCCCGTCCACCCCCCAGATCTACAGGATGTCCATGAGCTCAGCTGCTGTGGTGCAAGAACGGAACGAGAAAATACATCAGACCTGGGTCAATTATGTCATTGTTTTACATTCAAATACTTTTCTGTGCTCAACTAATCGTGCCTGATGCAATTGAGCTAACCCAGAGGACCAGAAGGTGGGATTTGTAGTTTTTTGAGAGTATTTCATAGGTTCCAATACACCAGACAAGCTCAGAAAACCGTAGAAAAACATGTGAATCAAAAACATTTATTTGTATACAAGTATTTGGCCCAGGTGTGAACGGTATCCGTGGAGACGCTGCAGAGATGACCTCACAGGAGCTGACGGTGCCAGACACACTGAGCGTGTGAGTACATATGCACATGTGAACCCGTGTCTGCAGACTGCTGGAAAAAGGTCAGAGACGGAGCTCGTCCTGTCCCTCGCCCGCTCTTGATCCGGATGTTTCCGCCGACAGGGCTGAATAATACCCACCGTGTCCGAACGCGCTCCACAACACAACGACCGGCGGACAAACGGCCCAGTCATCTGAGACGCACACTGTCACATTCAGCGCGAGGTCCGGAATAAACCGGCACATTACGGGAATCTCCGCATGGGAAAGACGGCCTGTACAGACCGGTGACCTCGCAAGTCCCCCCCGCGCAAAATAAGGCCTTCCTTGTTCTCCCAGGGAGACAGAAATATCTCTCACAAGATACACCCGGCAACCAGCCCACTAACGATGCTGAAACCAAACAAGAACACACTCATATTCAACCTTATTGGTATTAAAATTATACACATTATCCCTTTACACATTTTGTTGCTGTATAGCTTTAATTTATGACACTCATTTAGGAAAAGATATTTGTTATAAATAAAAACCTACTCCTGAAAGAGTCAAATCTGACCATAAAATCCAAATCCAGCCCTGGTCTTTTTTCCTTCCAACTAATTAACTGTAGAATTACCGATTGGCTATGCTCTTGAATTCATTACAATCCGACTGATTGGCCAGACTGTCTTCACACCTGACTCCCGGATGAAGGGAGGCTAGAAAGCCAGCGGTTCTCTGCCCTTGAGGACCGTGATTTGAGACGCAGCAGCAGAGACCTACTCCATACATTTCAAAATAAAAAGTGAAAAAGTACAGTACAGTACGGTGAATGTATAAGTACATATTACCTGTGTTCTTGCAGCTTTAAATGAACGCAGATGCAAAAAAGAAAAACTGATATCATGTATCTAATGTTATTTAGCCTATGTGTCTGTGCGTGCATGCGTGTGTGTGTGTGTGTGTGTGTGTGGCTGTGTGAGTGTGTGTGTGGCTGTGTGAGTGTGTGAGTGTGTGTATGTGTGTGTGTGTGTGTGGCTGTGTGAGTGTGTGTGTATGTGTGTGTGTGTGGCTGTGTGAGTGTGTGTGTATGTGTGTGTGTGGCTGTGTGAGTGTGTGTGTATGTGTGTGTGTGGCTGTGTGAGTGTGTGTGTATGTGTGAGTGTGTATGTGTGTGTGTGTGTATGTGTGAGTGTGTATGTGTGGCTGTGTGTGTGTGTGTGTGTGTGTGAGTGGCTGTGTGAGTGTGTGTGTGTGTATGTGTGGCTGTGTGTGTGTGTGTGTGTGTGTGAGTGGCTGTGTGAGTGTGTATGTGTGTGTGTGTGGCTGTGTGAGTGTGTGTGTATGTGTGTGTGTGTGGCTGTGTGAGTGTGTGTGTATGTGTGTGTGTGGCTGTGTGAGTGTGTGTGTATGTGTGTGTGTGTGTGTGGCTGTGTGTGTGTGTGTGGCTGTGTGAGTGTGTGTGTATGTGTGTGTGAGTGGCTGTGTGAGTGTGTGTGTGTGTGGCTGTGTGTATGTGTGTGTGAGTGTGTGTGTATGTGTGTGTGTGTGTATATGTGTGTGTGAGTGGCTGTGTGAGTGTGTGTGTGTGTGTGTGAGTGTGTGTGGCTGTGTGTGTGTGTATGTGTGTGTGTCTCTAAGAGGTTCACTCTGCGCAGGTATTAAAAAGTAATCAGTCTGAGGAACAGCTTGCCGCGCCATTCAGCAGAGCCCTAGGGGCTGAGTAAATGCAGGAGTTTGCTGCAGTGCTGGGAACTCTGGAGTTTTAGGTCCAGTATAGGACAGTCCTAGAACGGCCTGTTCTCACCACCTTCCTCCTGCTCTTCCTCTTCCTCACGGTTATGTAACAGGCCGTCAGTAGGTTACAAACCCGCTGTGACTTTGGCGCACGACTGCAACCGCAGTAAATATCCTGTCACGTCAACAGGTAATGAGAAAAATGTACTCTATTCCAAACGCGGCCATCTGCGGCGCGAATGAATAATGTTTGGAACGCTTATGGAACAGAACCGGATTAGGTTCCGCAGCGGAATTCCCTCAGGATGCGTGTCAGTCAGAGTGTTTGCTCTCGTTGCGGAACGCGGCGTCGAAGTGAGGCGATGTCAACGTCGCTATAAAGAGATGCCACCAGACGTGATACCTCCACTGATGATGCTGTCGCAATACCTTCAGTGTTCGCCGAGAACGATTGCGTTCACCCGCAGGCGCATTTCCCCTTCCTAAAGTCCTTCCCGTGACACAAGGACAAACAAAATAAAAATAGTAAAACCCAAATCTATTTTAAAAAACCCTGATATAGCCTGAATGTTTTTGCCAATGACAAGAATGAGATAAATAACCGGTCACGGCATTAGATTGTTAGACGTCGGTGACTGGGAATTCAGCGCTCGGCTATTTGTAACAGTGTTTTCCTGTTTTCACAGTCCCAACATTTCTCTCTTTATTGTTGTGTATTTTCATACACATGGATATCGTATAGAGTGAACCTGGCAGTATTAATAAAAGGCAACGTTAACCTCCAAGGACAGCACATGCCCCTCCTCATAGTCTCTGCCCTGAATTGCATCATTATTACAATTACAGTTACATACATTAAAATTATACAGTACGACCTCGTCCCCCACCGTCCCCCCCTCCGAATCACCCAGCCCTTCCGAGCACACGCGCCTTTGAAATATAAAATGCACGAAGCGTGTGTGAGAGACACGGAGCATGCAAACAGAAGCTGACACTCCGAGGGCAGTAAAGTCCGCCCCCGGCGCCTCTCGCCCCCCCCCCCCCCCCCCCCCTTCCCCCCGTCCTGATTTCCAGGTCAAGCGACAGAGACATAATCGGACTATAGTTCTGCCTTCATAATTCCACTTGTCGTGTCCCGTTAGCCTCCTGCGCGAAAGTATCGTTACTCTTCAGACCGTGACGCGGTCCGGGTCTCCGCGAGCCACCGAGGATCATACCAGACGTGCCGCTGACTGTTCCAAAAGAAGAGTAGCAGCAGGGTAACGTTTCTCAGACCCCGGCTCACCTGGAATATGTTTTATTAATGCCAGCTGTGGTCGGGGCCCTGTTCTCTCTGCGCCGGGGATCCTGTCCCACTTTGACTGGGTTTGAGATTGATTTGTTCCTCTTGGGTTGGTGGGGCGTCACAGAACGCACCACAAAATATGAAGTGCTCAATCACCTCAGAGCACACACAGTGCAGTACATTCAGACTAATGTACCCTTTTCTGCTGTTAAATCAGCAGCGACCTTTGACTTATTTTACCGTGTGTGTGTGTATGTGTGTGTTTGTACATGTGTGTACGTGTGTGTGTGTGTGTGTATGTTTATATGTGTGTGTTTGTATGTGTGTGTATGTGTACGTGTGTGTGTGTGTATGTGTCTGTGTTTGTATGTGTGTGTATGTGTATGTGTGTGTGTTTATATGTGTGTGTGTGTGTGTGTGTGTGTGCGTGTGTGTGTATGTGTACATGCGTGTGTGTATGTGTATGTGTGTGTGTTTGTATGTATGTGTCTGTGTGTGTGTGTGTTTGTACATGTGTGTACGTGTGTGTGTGTGTTCAATGAACTAGCAGGCAGAATTGCAATGTAGATGCAGATGTTTGTGGAGGCTATTCCTGGGAAAACAGACTGAGACCTCGTCCTACAGGAGAAGTTTGGAATAATCCGTCCTTGATAAAGACGCTAAACTGCCACCACCTGCCTCAAGCCCCAGCATCACCCACTTTATTCCACAGGTCAGTATATAAAAAATCATTTCAATATAATTTCCAGCAAATAAACATTATATACAAATTCTACCGCAATCCAACTTCTCTATATATTTGCTAAAAGCCTAAACAACATGGCCACAGTAAGCCAATGCATCTTCTGAGACAAATTATTCATGAGACATGAGATTTCCCCCACATTGGCACGTCTGCCATTTTGTAACCCAAGCAGGGAAACAACTGGCTTCTACTCAACAGAACTGAGGGTTTTCCCCAACTCCGGGAGAATAATGAAAAAAAAACGTTACTTTTTTGTGGGTTTAAAAAATAAGGCCTCCCTTGTTCCTTACAAGACAAACCTGTCAATTAGCCTTTGTAAGATTAATAAACAACAAGCAGAAACATGCACATACAGATACTTTAAAGATATATGCATACAGTACAGACATACACTGAGTGACCACTTTATTAGGTAGACCTGTAAACCAGCTTGTTAATACTAATATTTCAGCCAATCATGTGGCAGCAACTCAATGCATAAAAGCATGCATACATGGTCAAAGGATTCAGTTGTGAAGAGCAAACATCAGAATGGGGACAAAATGTGATCTCAGGGACTTGGAATGATTGTTGTTGCCAGACAGGATGTTTTTAGTAGCGCAGAACAGGGATTTTCACACAGAACTTGAGGTTACAGTCACGTCCAGTTCTGCAGGCGAATGGCCAGACTAGCCAAAGCTGACAGGAAGGTGACAGTAACACCAAATAACCACACGTTACAACAGTGGCATGCAGAAGAGCATCTCTGAACACACAACATATCACACCTTGAAGTGGATGGGCTACAGCAGCAGAATACCAATACACGGAAAGAAATCAGTCTAATGAATACCTAATAAAGTGGTCAATGAGTTCTACGCATTTGTGTGTGTGTGTGTGTGTGTGTGTGTGTGTGTGGCTGGCTGGAATGTCACAATTGCGAGCAGATGGCAAGATATTGCTCCATGTAAGCAATAATAGGTAGCTGCCAAATTTGAACCTCAGAACCTGCACGTGTCTATGTTGTTTATGTGTTTTGATGTTCCTTTGGTCTGTGAACATGAGTGTGTGTGTGTGTGTGTGTGTGTGAGTGTGTGTGGGTGTGTTTGTGTGTGTGTGTGTGTGTGAGTTTGTGTGTGTGTGTGTGTGTGTGTGTGTGAGTGTGTGCGTGTGTGTGTGAGTGTGTGCGTGTGCGTGTGCGTGTGCGTGTGTGTGTGTGTGTGTGTGTGTGTGAGTTTGTGTGTGTGTGTGTGTGTGAGTGTGTGTGGGTGTGGGTGTGTTTGTGTGTGTGTGCGTGTGCGTGTGTGTGTGCGTGTGCGTGTGCGTGTGCGTGAGTGTGAATGCACCCACATTTATGCAACAGGCCGCAGTAGGGTACCTGCTCTTGTAGCCGTGAGAATGGTACATGGAGAATGGCAGATGGAGAATGGCACATGGAGAATGGCACATGGAGAATGGCAGATGGAGAATGGCACATGGAGAATGGCACATGGAGAATGGCACATGGAGAATGGCACATGGAGAATGGCAGATGGAGAATGGCACATGGGGAATGGCACATGGAGAATGGCAGATGGAGAATGGTACATGGAGAATGGTACATGGAGAATGGTACATGGAGAATGGTACATGGAGAATGGCACATGCTGTGAACTGCAGTACATGTTACATCAGCAGGTAATGGGAAAGAAATGAGAGATATGTATAGCACGTTGTTGATGGATGAGATCGACCGATAATGCAGGGCAATGCATAACAGAAAAACTTCACTGAACTGCTTATCTTCTTGACAGATAAACGTCCATGAAATGAGACCAACACCAAGCCCTAGTTTGTACATACAGACTAACAACAACAAGATGGGTAACAGTTTCCCCAAAATGCAATGCAACACAGAGAATGTTTTTTAATAAACACATTTATATGGTGGAAACGCTGGGAAAGTGGAGCAGGGATCTGTGCTAATGCACTCTTAACAATTCTTTCTTCGTTGTGACAGATCCTGTATTTGTTGCTGAATTATTTAGTCAGCCTTTATGTAAGGCTACTGCACGCGCTGCCAGAACATCGCACAAAAAAGAGAAGAACGGGGGGAAAAATGCGGAGGGAAGCCTCTTCAACAGCTCCTCTGAGGTTTTATGTCAACACGCCTGCACTGCTGCGGTCTGTAAGCAGAACCTCGTTAAAAGCAGCGTTACTGAAGTTGGTGAGGTCAACAAGAATTGAGCCACTCCACCAGGGACCGTGTCACATCGTGGAAAAGGGGGCCGGGCTAAAGCAAAGGTTAATTTCTATCCGGAGACACAAAGGGAGCCATTAGCGTGTCAAACGTGGGAAGGTCGATTGGGGAATTTAAAAGGGTGCTTTTAAATAACGTTGTACCTTCCTCGCCCACTCTGCCTCCAGTCATCATGGTTCTCGCCTTAACAGTCGTTGAACAAAACGGACTGCAATTAGTCTGCGGTCATGTTCGATGCGAACCAATCGACCTTGCAAACGGTACGTCAATACATCTGTCAGGGGGAAAACGCATTATGAAATTGGACACAACATAAATGTTTATACCCCTACATCCCATCTACTGAGTGTGACACGGACAATTCTCGTTGGACGGCAGAGAATTACTTTTCGGGTCAAGCTTGACAGAATTATTCCCAAATTAACCGAAATTCAAGGTCCCGTTACTGACGACTGGTGAACAGTTGCTTTTCAGCTTCATTTAAATGCTAGGGGAACACACAGACACACACAACTCTCCCATTGACATTATTTTCCAATTACTTCTCCCTTTTTTAATAGTGTGGTGGCTGGAGGCGCCTAATTTCTTCCGACAAATACATCGGCGTTTTAATTAAAACATGCTAATTACAGCGCAGGTCTGAGGAGCCTTGATTGGAGCTGGAGGTGTGAGATGGCAGCCGACTAAATGAGCGAAATTACTGCAATACCTTTTTTCCACGCAAAACCAGGAATGCTGCAGCACGGCTGTTTTAAAAACGTATTTGCGAACTTCCCCGGAATTCCTAAAGCTCTTACATAATGCAGTTGGAGTCTACTTGTGATTGCACTGCAGTGCGTCAGAAGCAATAGCTTCAACTTGAGTCCTGATTCATTGATCTACTCTTGCTGGCAAGGAGGACTCAAACTGTGTGGAATTTCTGAAGGTTACGTAAACTGTAAAAGTGCAGACTTTTACAGAAACTCTCCGTTTAATCTCCACTTCTTCTGACGTTCATGAATGAGAATCAACATCAATTGATAAAAATGCAGCTACGCAAAACTGAACTTATTTCAGTTCTCTGCGCTAGCGCTAGCACTCTCTCTCTCTCTCTCTCTCTCTCTCTCTCTCTCTCTCTCTCTCTCTCTCTCTCTCACACACACACACACACACACACACACACACACATATGCAGACAAAAATACAAAGGAACAGCAAACTACTTATTGAGTAGCCTTTGCGAATAGAACAGACAATTAGTGGGAGATAAAAAAAAAAAAGAATCCTGGTGAATTCATTAAAAAAATGCAGAATACGCACGTTTTAGGCGATCATTAGTTTACCTCTAAATTAATTTGAGTGTTATCTAACATTTTTTTTCAGACAGTGAAGAACTGAAAACAAATGATGTAACCCACGAGACAATGCTGAGAGCGAGAGGCATTCTCTCACATCTGAATGCTCAGAATTTGTTCCATTTAAAAAATGAAAAGCATCGGCCCGCAAAGAGACAAAAGGTACAGAGCCGTAGGGTGCGACTGGAGCACCTCCCCACCCCCCCCAAAAAAAAAACCCAATCCAGACTCCAGTCCCACCGCACCCCTGCCCCACCTTCCACCGTGGGGAGGGCCACAGCACTTTCCACATCTGCGGAAGATCTCACACACACGCAAGAGACCACCCTATTAACCACCAGACACCCCTCCCCCCACACTCCCCACTTCATCCTGCATTCATCTTCCTTTCGGCCTGACAGATACGGTGGCCGTGCAGCCGTTGTTGTCGTTGACCTTGTCAGCATCTAGCGCCCCTCATTGCTGCAGTATAGACCTTCATGCCCTGGTGTAAAATCCAGCTTGAAATGACCAGCTACCAGCCGTTTCAAAACATAGCCTGAGCTGTTTTTTTTCCAGCAGGGTCGTCACCCTTTCATACCGCTTTCTCCTACAGGGTGGGGGCCCAAATTACGTTACACAAGCTGCTGCCTGAATCGGCAACAAAATGGCGGTTTGCTTTAAATAACGCCCCCACCTCCACCAACTGTCATCACAGTGACACACACAATCTCTCAGTCACACACACACACACACACACACCCAGTGTCCTCGTGACACACATACACACACACACACACACACAGTCTTGAGACTGCACGGTCTGAGCAGTACGCAGAAATATGTATGTGAAGGTTGACTCTCATGCGGGCCAACTTGGGTCATATACTGAATTTCATGTACAGATTTGTTGACAAATTTAAAATAAATATGAATAAAAACTGCTGTAATGTCTACATGGTGGAGCCAAAATGTATATAATACCCTTTAATAAAAGCTGAGGCTGCACTTTAGCAATCATTTGCATCTCCCCTTTCACATTTGAACACATCCATTATCTTGACCCGCTTATCCTGAACAGGGTCGCAGGGGGGCTGGAGCCTATCCCAGCATACATTGGGCGAAAGGTAGGAATACACCCTGGACAAGTCGCCAGTCCATCACAGGGCACACACACCATTCACTCACACATTCATACCTACGGGCAATTTAGACTCTCCAATCCGCCTAACCTGCATGTCTTTGGACTGTGGGAGGAAACCGGAGTACCCGGAGGAAACCCACGCAAACACGGGGAGAACATGCAAACTCCGCACAGAGAGGCCCCGGCCGACGGGGATTCAAACCCAGGACCTCCTTGCTGTGAGGCGGCAGTGCTACCCACTGCACCATCCGTGCTGCCTTGATGCCTTAAAGATTCTAAGAAGCGAGACGAGACTCCTGATCTTCGTCTCAGAACGCAGTCTTCCCTTCCCTCCTCTGTGCATCCGGCCTGTCGCTATGACAATCTGAGAGCAAGATGGCCGACGTAACCACTTTAAGACATTTGAAGCTCTGGCGTGCACCACGGCAAGAACGGACCAAAAAGTCCAAGTCTCTCGAGCATACACGCTGGCAAGAGGAGAGCACTCCACCTCCGATTCGCATGTAACGAGTGATGTCGTACTGTAAGTAGCAGGCACCTGTGGCCCATCTCACTTACATTCAAAATTTGATACCAGCGGTCCTCACTCCTGGTCCTGGAGAGCCGCAGGGTGTGCTGGGGTCCTCATCACTCCTGGTCCTGGAGAGCCGCAGGGTGTGCTGGGGTCCTCACTCCTGGTCCTGGAGAGCCACAGGGTGTGCCATTTTCCGTTTTCGCCGTAATATCAGCAAACAATTCAGACCCAAGAAACCAGGTGAGGTGAGTTAACTGTGTAATTATCTGCTTAATTAATCAATTATGTGCTGAGTAATAACGAAAGCCAGCACACCTGCCTGTGGCTCTACCGTTCTATTCACATAAAATTCAGTTGGTTTTCCCTCATGGTCTGCTCAGAATATTTTGGCCTTCAAAAGATAAATGAGAAAAAAAATGGCAAAAGAATTAGGCCATCTTTAAAAGCGACCAGGCGTGTGTGCTCTACGCTCAGGCCCGCCCCGTTTGGACCGCGATGGAGCAGAGTCGTACTGAGCTGTGGTACTTCCGAGCAGAATGTGACTCATATTCCCAGCGAGCCGTCCCTTGGCCTCCGGAGATCACCGCGGAAACCAGGGCAAACCCCACCTGGTCGCCCGACCCCAGCTGGCAGATTTGGACGAGCGTCGAGCCAGAAGGCGACCCACCTGGGTCAACTACGTAATTGACTTGCAGTCAAATACTTTTCTGTGCTCGACTGATCTTGCCTGGTGCAACTGAGCAAACAAAGAGGACCATCCGGTCCGGGGCTTGCACATTTGGAAAGTATTTCATAGGTTCCGATCAGTTGAACAAGCTCAGTTGAGTGTGCAAACGTATTTGAATCCAAAACAATGACGTATTTGACCCATGACCCCTTGCAGCCAGGCCTTGCCAGGCGATGGGTGTAGAAGGTCAACCTCCATTCATCCCGGGTTCACAGGGGTCTTCCCGGGTTCAAATCCTGCTGGTTTAGGCCCGGCTGCTGTGGCCCCAAGAACAACACCAGGAGGGGTAAGCGCAGCTGTATAAATGAGTGGAAAGCCTTGGCCTGACCTTGGGACGGTCTGGCGAAATGAAATGAAACCACAATGAGCAGCCCGCTCTGACTCCACGCAGGAGAGATGGGGCTTGTGATTCATTCATTAATCCTGGACCACTCGGGTAACAAGGCTGATAATGAGAGGCTGAACAACGGCCTCCTCCAGCCCTCTCACTGCTGCTCATCATTGTCCCCTTGTGTGTGTGTGTGTGTGTCTGTTTGTGTACGTGTGTGTACACGTGTGTGTGTCTGTTTGTGTATGTGTGTGTGTGTAGGTGTGCATGTGTGTGTGTGCATGTATCTTTCTACTTTTTCCCCACTTTTTTCTGAAAACTCGAACCTGTCTAATAAAAGGCCCAGTGAAAATCAGGAGCAGACGTCTCTCCACTTTCCACTTTCGAGATGCCCTTCCAGTTCCTCTAGACATGTACAGGTTCACAGACCGGGTTATCTGCGGAGCGGCACGATGCTCCGCGGCTGCAGTTTAAACCGCGGCCCGCTGGATTTCACCTTCAGAGACGAGGAGCCCAGCGCTCAAGCGCCGCACGAGAGCCGAGGGACTGGCTTCCCCTGGCGGAATGGCGGTAAGAACCAGCGCGTCCGTCCATTTCGCGAACACGAGAAACCGGAGCCTGGACCTCAAAGCCCTTGACACAACAGTGCATTTAAGACCAATTAGGCTAATGATGGGAAAGGTCGAAGGTGAAAGGTCGTGTCACCAGGTTCGGCAAATCAAGTGGTGCATTCGTTGACCCCCCCCCCCCCGGCGGTTAGTGTGAGGGCGCCAAGTGTCGTTTGACCTCTGACCCCTCCACATCGCAGAACAACAGAAAGTCTCCTGTGTAGTCTCGCACGAGTGGAGCGGGGGATCAGATCCTGCACGAAATGGAGCCACAGCTGAACCTGTGTGGGTCAGGGCGCTTACCGTGTTCCTCCAAGGTCAACTTCAACAGTCAAGGAAACTTCAATGAGACTTTTTTTTGCCCAATGCAATGGCCCGAAGAAGATATATTGTCTTGTCAAGAAGACTCAATGTAGAGAAAACCCAAAAAAGGTCTTGAAAATAAATTGACATCACCGCCTTCAACACAATGATGACTCAGCCAGAAACTGTGCCCTGACTCGCTGCTCAACCACAACAATCGTATCTCCAAACCAAATCTCTGTCTGAGCGGAGAACTTCAAAAACCCTCGTTTATAGCAGACTAATTTCTGTACGCTCGGAGGGAGAGAGTAAACAATTCCTTCTCAATTATAAAAAAAGTCAACACCCCAGCTAACAATTTTAGGTTCTTTGAACTTTTTCTGAAGGTTAGTTTTAGTTCCCAGAAAGTTCAATTTATCAAGTTTTCTGCAAGTTCTTAGAACGTCTATATGTAACCTTTCTTAACGTTCTCACAATGTTGTACAAGGTTGTATGAACCTTATTGTAGGTTACCTGAACATATTATTTTTTGGGCAACTGGGGAAAGTTCTGTGCAACGTTCTAAAAATGTTGTGACGCAAAACGTTCTCAAATCACATGTTTCTAGAACATTCCAGGAACGTTATTTTTGTCATTTTTGTTTAACCTTTTTAGAATCTATAGATAACGTCAGTGAATGTTCCCAGAACGTTCCCTCTTAACCGGGACCACCATCTGTCCTTTCAAAATTACCTTTTGAAGGAGACCAATTCATTTAACTTTCTGTGCACACGTTATCCACAAAGTTGCGTGCCTACACCGAGTTTCATTCTCCTAGGATAAATCTTACTATATTACTAAGCCCCCTAGGAGGCAGGTCTAAGTTCCCAAATTAAAAACATAACTCCACTCATAACCTAACCGTTTGACCCCTTCAGTATGAGAATTGGGTCAAATACCAATTTAAAAGACTTCAACTGTTTTGTCAGTTGGCAGTACAATTTTTAAATACTCTGAGCCTGGATCCCATTTCAACAAAATGTTACCAACCAAAATGTACAGTCATATGTATAATAGCTTTATTCCCAATGTTGAAAATACAGTACCCTCAATAATGTCTGGAACAAAGACATGTTTTTTCCTGTTTTTGCTCTGTACCCCACAAATTTACATTCCTAATCAAACAATGTACATGCGCTTAAAGTGCAGCCTCAGCTTTTATTAAAGGGTATTTTATACGTTTTAGCTCCACCGTGTAGACATTACAGCAGTTCTTAGACATATTTATTTTAAATTTGTCAACAAATCTGTACATGAAATTCAGCACTTGACCCAAGTTGGCCCGCATGAGAGTCAACCTTCACATACATATTTCTGCGTACTGCTCAGACCGTGCAGTCTCAAGACTGTGTGTGTGTGTGTGTGTCTGTCACTGGGACACTGTGTGTGTGTGTGTGTGTATGTGTGTGTATGTGTGTCACGAGGACACTGGGTGTGTGTGTGTATGAGTGACTTGGAGATTGTGTGTATGTGCCTCTGTGTGTGTGTGTGTGTGTGTGTGTGTGTATGAGTGACTGGGAGACTGGGTGTGTGTATGTGCGTGTGTGTGTCTGTCTGTCTGTCACTGGGACACTGTGTGTGTGTGACTGGGAGATTATGTGTGTGTGTGTCACTGGGACACTGGATATGTGTATGTATATGAGTGACTGGGACATATATGGGTGTGTATATGTGCATATGTGTGTGTGTGTGTGTGTGTGTGTGTGTGTGTATGTGTGACAGGAAGAGTCACACACCCAGCAGGGAGGGAGTCTGGGGAGCAGTGTCCTTGTGACTCATACACACACACACACACTCACACACTCACAGGGCCACACAGCCTGTTCAGTCAGTCAGCCGCTCCTGTCCTGCATATTCACCCTCATCTTCAGACTCACGCACACAAGATGGCCGCCATTCCTGCAGCATCCCATCTGGTATGGTGAAGAACCACAAACCCTGACGAAGGCACACATTGCCAAAACGTTGCTTGTGCCCTAGATACAATAAAACAATTCAGGAGCATAGAGTGTTTGCAATCATTTATTTCGTTAATGCCATTTTCGATGATTAGCACCTCATTAGCATCTTCTTTGTTACTCCTATAGCTACATAAAATTGTACTCTTACCCAGCAATACATAATTCATTTGTACCTTTTTTGCTGGCAAAAGGCATTAGGTTCCCTTCTATAACCAGCTACCAGCTGTTTCCAAACCTAGCTTGAGCCGTTTTTTACAGCAGGGGAGACAGGGGCTCTATTTAACTGCCACCTTGACTTACTTGAGACACAATTTAGGTTCAAAACCATCAATCAGGTGGGAAAAAATTGGAAACAGCACAGAGCGGAGTTTGATAAGATGCGAACACTATTACACAGACAATGCGCACAGCCCGGAGATGACTGCAGAGTCAATTTGGGGGATTTGGAGGTCAAGGTCAAGCGGGGAGGGGGATGGTAGCCGGCCGGCCGCTTGAGAAGAAGAAGCCTCGTTACCGGCTGCACGCTGACATTCCCAGACACGACCCCCCCGTAGCGGAGCTGGTTTCTCACCTCCACTAAACTTCGTGAGACTCGAAGAAGTCGAATTCAAAGTAGCGCTTGTTGCGCCCCATCGCCAGGAGCGATCGCGCCCTGAGAATCTCTCAAGAGCTGAAAAGCCGCACCGAGTCCAGACACGCCGGATCTTATAATCCGCCGCTGCGTGTTGGTGAAAGCAGGTTCGCCGCTCCTTCGGAAGAGAAAAAAAACGGTTTGGCCTCGAGTGTGAACAATGATTTAAGGAGGTGTACCGCCTCGGTACTTACAAGACTCTTTCGTTGTTTTGGTTGGGGATTCAGGGAAAATTCAGTTTCGGAGAACAAAAAGAAACGATGGCTTTGTTCAGTTTTTGGATGTAAAGACTGTTCTAGAAACAAAAAGCTGGTTTGCAGTTTATCTGCGTCTCAGCAGTAAAACCACTTAAGTGTGTTTGGTATACACCGTGCTGAAGAACACAGCTCAAGCGAGGTTTCGAAACATCCGGTAGCTGGTCAGCCAGCTCAGACAAGCTACCAGCACTAGCTAGTCGACCAGCTCATACCCAGCTAGATCACCTTATGACTAGCTCAATTATCAAGCTGGTCGAGCTGGCATAGCCGGATGTCACAGCAGGGCAGGACAGAGTCTGCAGAGGAGGGATAGAAAATGTGACTAGTTTGTGTTATTCAGCTATTTCTGTTCACCCTGCCCTCTCCGTCATCTTCACACAGCTTCTCTTCGTCTCCAGGGACTAATTCTCGATGAGCCACAGGCCCACCCAACCAGTCACAGAAGCCCAACCCGCCCCCCGCTGCGAATCGCTGTACGACAGGAGTAATGCAGCAGGGTCACACACGATGACCCTGTCATCAGGAGAACCATCATGCCTCATGTGACTTGAAAGCTGTGACATAAAAGCCTTCCCTACTCAATTTTAAGAAACCGGAGCATACACACACACACACATACACACATACAGACACACATACACACACACACACACACACATACACACACACACACACCCCTGCTCAGTGTCCTACTTCTATAAATCTGTCAAAAGACTACCTTCCTGCTATATATCTGTACTATAATTAGTACCATAGATGTTTGCTGGTGTTTATCTGAAGTGCATGAACAATGCTCTTGCTAACATTATGCACTTAGGATAAGCACCATAGACGTTAGAGGCGAGGCGGGATAAAAAGATGTACCTGTCAAACGTGAATAACAATCACACACACACACACACACACACACACAAAGAAATGAACAAACGATATCGGCTTTTTTCCCCACATACGTTTTATTCACGATGGCTTATCGGGGCTTGGGCTGGCTGTTTGCCAGTTCTCTGCCCCCACTGGACGTCTTATTCATTATTCATTGCTTCTCCTTTCCGTAAATATTGTTGATACGGCTATTTATATCAGGATTGTGTGTCATCACGCTCGACTGGGCGCGTATGCCTCAGCGAAGATGTCAATTTACAAACCCCCAACTGTGTGTCCTCTGCGATTTCTAACCGTCTCTAAACTGTTCTTCCTCACGGTCTAGGGGTCCATCTGTCCTTATTTCGAGAACCGCTCAACCAGGAACCATTTTGAGTAGCTGTGGAATGCCACTTTTGCCTTGATTTCGGCCTTTAAAACAAAAAAAAACTAAAACCTTCTTTAAAACCTTTGGTCCTTAAAAGCCCAGAAGGTTTGGAGTTTTAACTGAATGGCTGCATAAATATGATTATTTATCAGGCCAGTTTCCTCAACACCACCCTGGCCTCAGTTGTGCCATTTTCACACTGTGACCCGAGTGGCAGGAAGGAGAGAAACACAAGGAGTTTTGAAATTCAAAGGCTTCGGGTAAAAGGACAGGAAATATAACTGGAAATACAAAACCTACCACACTGCATTCAAGAAGAATGAAACATCTTCATTAATTAGCTGGCCATAGTCTTTAGGCCACACTTCGCTAGTTGTATTTAAGGGTAATATTTAGCAATCATGCTCGCATTCCATCTACAAGGACAATAGCGAATGATGGAGGGAAAAAAAAGAAGAAAAAAAAGATTTTTATCAAATCAGTATTCCTTGTCTGCAGTTGGCTAATGTACGTTTAAATTGCCAATTAGGCCTGCGGTTTTAATTGCGCAATCCCCCGTGTAATCATGTGCTTAAGCAAATTTGTCATCTCCGCGCATGACGTCAGCTCGCATTGGAATTTGTTGGGAGACTTCAGGGATGCAAATGACACACAGTCACGTTCCCAAAACGAAGTCCGCTGATATGCTCCACCACAAAATGGAGGGTCTCATTGTGTGTAAATTGAAATGGCACACGATGCGCCACGTAAACACAGGATCATCTTCCAAATAGCTCAATATCTCATCTTAGCCTGGATATCAAAACCCAAAGATATTAATTATAGGTCAAAATAACCAATGATGGAGTATGGAGAACACATTGTGCGTAAAGTTATTCCTGGGGAATAAAACGTTCACCAAATTCAGATTGAGATGTTTTTCTTCTTCAAATGTGTTCCGGGTTTTTGTTGGATAGTCTGTCAGCAACATCAACATAGTTTGAGCAAATAACGGGGAGACTAGTTGTGGTTTGTGAATGTCCGTGTTATTAAGTTACTGTACGTGCCTGGAACTGCACCTTTGCCCCGGCTGTACCGCCACGGTGGTCAGCATTCACTGCGTTAATTGTGTCATTCATGGAAAAAACCCATTCCATTACAGCGGTCGTATTGTTTTTACCGTTGCGGAAAGGAAGGCTAGATGGATGCTCTACAGCAGGGGTACGCAGCAAGGGGCGATCCGCTCCTGGATCTCGTGCCAACTTCTGCTCTTAATTATTTAATTAGCTAAATAATGTCTTGGTCAGACATTTGTATACGCACCAGCTACAGCTGCAGACTGCTAGCGTATCCTAAAGATTCTACCGTACTCAAATACAGGAGTGAACGAACATAATTTCTAGAGCCGTCAGAAAAATAAATTAAGGTAAGTGGTTGGCCCTGCAGGACCGGAGTTGTGTAACCCTGCTCTACAGAGAGCCAATGTGTCACTCACTCCATTAAAACAGGCTATTTGCGAGCTGATAGAAAACAGGTAACGCAAATACGCACCGGCGTGCACAAGGCGCAATCATTTGCGAACAGTGGACTTACAGACCTTCAACTAGAATAAGTAATTAAAACGGTCAAATTCACGCTGCCTTGTTTCCAGTGCGAATCCATTACATTAAGATATAGGAAAGTGTAACGTCCAAGCCATCAATTGTATGCATGTTCCACCTGAATACCACGAAAACTATTTGGATTTGAGACACAGTCCAAGTGTAACGGCAGTTTTGGTCAGTCTGTCACAAGGAATCACTCTACACAACTGGGGAGTTGAACAAAGAACATCAGCAGACCAGAACACTTAAAACATTTTAGCAGTAGAGACGGAATTGCCTGCAGTGGTGGCCGTCAGCAAAACGCGTCATTTAACTTCCGTTTAGGTTTTGCCCATATCGTTCCAATTAAATATGCACTTCTTCCTTTTATCATTTTTAGCACTATACCATAACAGTGTGATTTTATTCTGTCATTTAAATCAAACACCTATTAGCAAAGTCCATACCCATATGTGGTTAGTGGAAAAAAAGCCGAGAGAATGGGGAAGAAACGTCCGTTCGTCGCCCTCTAGTGTGCTGTAAGTGTACTACTACCAGACAGTAAAGCCAGCAAAGATAAATTGTGCCACCAAGTGTCAAATCGGCAGTACTACTCGTACAAAAACAGCTTGCTCAGTTCACAACTGACTCAAAGCTCGCGAACGCACGAACGCACGTACGCACGCACGCACATCACATCACATCACAAAAAAGAACACATCACATACGAGCCCACGTTTCCAGCGACTGTTTTATTTGGTGAAGAGACCACGTGAACAGAATCCAACTCCCCGAACACCCTTTACTGTGCGCAGTGACAAAGACAGCAGACCGATATATACACACACATTACAGGCCAACACTCTGGAAACGTCTTTCTTCTTTTTTTTTTTTTCTTTTTTTTGGTTCAAAATGGGACGCAGGAGCTAAGCTTTACACACACTGGTTTCTCCATAGTAATATTTGCAAAAATAAAACTATCTTTGAGAGCTTCCCGATGCTCGTGGGACATTACTGGTCACCTACACTACAGTGGTTCCAGTTACACGGGGGTGGTGGGGGGGGGGGGGGGGGGGGCTACTGAGTGATGCCAATCACCCCGCAGGCCAATCGGCTGCCAGCGTTGCCGGTTTTCAGGCTCTCGTCATTGCCACCTTTGCCCAGGTCGTCGACCTTCTCGTGGATCTGCAACAGACGGGGAAAACCGATGAACTATAACGACGATGAACAGGCCATTCAGCATAACAATGCGAGCCATTTTCAGATCAAGATACGATTCTCCGGCAGAGTTCGCGTCAGCTTCGGGCAGTGTGTCAAACTGCAGTCCTGGAGGGATGAAGTGCCCACAGTAGGGTTCCGTAACTCACAGTCCTCGAGGAAGGAGAACTACCACTTTACCACCCTCCCTTTACCTGGGAGTCAGGTGTGATCACCCTCCCTTTACCTGGGAGTCAGGTGTGTTCAGCCTCCCTTTACCTGGGAGTCAGGTGTGTTCACCCTCCCTTTACCTGGGAGTCAGGTGTGTTCACACTCCCTTTACCTGGGAGTCAGGTTTGTTCACCCTCCCTTTACCTGGGAGTCAGGTGTAAAGCCAGTCTGTCAAATCAGTATAAGTAATAAACATGGGAGAAAAGAAAACCAGGATTTGGATGAGGGCCAGATCTGTTGAACCCCCTGGTCTACAGGTTTCTGTGGCTTGCTTTAAATCAGCAGCCATTTCAGGCCTTGGAAACAAGGTGTGACTCTTGAGCCAATCACAGACTTAAATGAAGCGCAGAAACACGAGGTCAGCCCGGAGTTGCACACGACAGCCTCAAAGGTTTAGAGCACAGGTGCCAAACTCCAGTCCTGGAGGGCTGCAGCGTCTGCTGGTTTTTGGGTTGTTTTCAGAACCCGTTTCATTTAAGTCATTGATTGGCTAAGGAATCTACACACCTTGTTCTCGGGGCCTTAACTGACAGGTGATTGAAAGGAAACCACAAAAACCTGCAGACACTTCGGCCCCCTGGGAATTCAGTTTGACACCCCTGGCTCAGAGGATTAAAAGCAGGAGTAGAAAGGGGGCCAGGTTTCCTCACCACCATGGTCCTCCCGATGATGGACAGGGGGCCGGTCAGCGTCAACATCTTGTCCACGATGGTGATGTTGGCCACGCCGTCGGCGTCCGCGGTCACGTTCCCCAGGTCTCCCACATGCCTACGGGTTTATGACATCACACTCAATGACAATGACATCACCATCACACACAATGACATCACACTGTGTACACAGTTCACTGCAGTGGTCTCACGCTCCATGGAGGACCCTGTGTACACATATAGGGCGGCCGGCCTGTAGCGTAGCGGTTAAGGTAAATGGCTGGGACCCGCAAGGTCGGTGGTTCTAATCCCGGTGTAGCCATAATAAGATCTGCACAGCCGTTGGGCCCTTGAGCAAGGCCCTTAACCCTGCATTGCTCCAGGGGAGGATTGTCTCCTGCTTAGTCTAATCAACTGTACGTCGCTGTGGATAAGAGCGTCAGCCAAATGGCAATAATGTAAATGTAATGTAATGTAATACACAGGGGCACGTTCAATCAGAAAAAAATTTGCAGCGGTTTTCGGGTTACACCATACGTTTCCTTCCAACGGTGCGCAATGTTTTGCAACAGGCTTGGAGGTATGATTACTCCGGTTTGGTGGGTGTGTAGGGGGCGTGGCCCAAATCAATAAGGACGTAGGTTTATGCTTTAAAAATCGGAGAACCCCTTCTCAGACGCTATAGGAGCAAACTGTACTGTGGTTTGCGACATGGTTCAATGTGCCACTGTTTCGGTTTAAATTAACATTTTTTTCTACATTTTGTCGGGACCCTGGAGTTTGCTGACTCTGGAGTTTATTCCAGCCTCAGATCATATCATTAGTTTAATTATGTGCTAAATTATGGACGTAGGTTTGCACATAATGTATAAAAAGTTAAATGTGCCATGTGTTGTCTAAATAACACCCCTTGCTTACATTCTGCGCTTTAATGCAGCTACACGGATATGGCTGAATGTGTAATCGGAATAAATTGAGGCAGCATTAACGGGTTGGAATGAAAACCTTCATACACACGACATGGCCCTCCATGGCAATGAGACTGAGACCACTGGTTTACCGTTACAGATCACAAACTCCCTCTCTCTGAGTCTGAAAGCTCGTCTAAGCAAATAACACTGAGGAGAGCTGCCAGGGAATTCAACAAACACAGTAAGACATTCATCGGGTGCACACACCGCTCACAGTGTTCACCCAAACAATGCAAAGTGCTGCTCTACGTTTCATTTGAATTACAGTTCCGATGTTACAATGAACAGCTTTTTCCTGCTTTTACCCTTGTGTGGGTATTATTGGAAGTAGATTACTTATCCAGAAACTGCTGTCTGATGTGGCCACTGCAGAAAAACTCTACCAGCACAGTCACACCCGTCTCTTAAATGCTTTTATTTTGAAGGGGTAAAAACCAGAAGATGGCCCAGCCACAAACAGCCATGACAACATGAATAAGGCAGAGTGGCTGTGCTACTGACACTGTGGGTCCTGCAGGAACCCCCAACCCCCCAGTCTGGAACAGATAAGCCCGTGAAAATTTCGAATCGTCGTCATGACAACAAGCGGATTTGGCGGCTTTTGCGCCCCTACCCCCTACTAGTCACAAGCAGCTGACGCCCCCCCCCTCCCTCCCTCCCTCACCTGATCTCATCTGTGGGCCCACCGTGGGTCTTGCCGTGCGGGTTGAAGTGGGGGCCGGCACTGATGCACCCTGGGAAACAGAAATCATTCCTCAATCAGCCTCTCCAAGAACCAATGACAAATCTGTATCTTCCCATCCCTGAAACATAATTCAGGTCTGAAGAGGTTAAACAAGCGTGCGTTTCCTGACACTGGCGGAAGCAGGATGTTGGGAGGAGTGAATGGGCAGATGGGACCATGCACAGCAGAAGGAAACAAGGATACAAACCACAGGATGAGAAGTGGTACATTTGCGCTTGAAAACAAAACCAAAAGATCTGTGTGCACTCCAGTTCAAGGAAGAGAAAAGGGCCACATAATTGCGGAATCCTGACTCGTAATCTGTGGTGCCTTCTTTCACTGTCCAACCCGAGTTTCGTAAGTCGGGCACAGCTGCACTGTACAAATTCATTTGCATAGATGGACACTGACTCCACCCACTCCAGGAAGCATTTCTTAAAACTGTGTAGCAGGGGGAGACAGGCTGAGACAGTGGCCATATCCAAAACGGCTTATTTGCTTACTTTTGCGTGCATAAATTCAGTACACTGGATGATAAAGATGTTAAGTAGGCAAAAGGTTTCTCTAAATGTAGCACTGACGATGTAGGCATTTCCAGGGTTTTGCTGAGTGTGGGCCTTTATTGTGTGACCTGTGTCCCATTTCCAAACAGCGTGGCGGAAATGTCTTAACCTCCTAAGACCCGCACTCTTTTTTGGTATGCATTTTTAATTTCTCTTTGCTATTTGGGCTTATTGGGACCTGATAAGTATAAAAACTAAGCATCATCTTTTGACATGATGTAGTTTTTGAGAAAAATGATGTCCACATATGTGGACTCTTGGTCTGAATTCCCAAGTATTATGGTTGTACAGCCCAAAATGTGGATTCCACGCATGTGCACGCCAGGTCTTAGGAGGTTAAGACGCTGCCCCTGCACTAACAATCCTCCACCCGTTCTGTTATTGGACCAAATGATGGCCCTGCCTCTTCCTCTCCTAAAAAGTATGATTTACTTCCCGAAAAAGTCTGAGACAATACGGTAACCAAAACCCCAGAAATATGTCAATTCAAGTACACTCCATTGAGTACACTCCTACTTAACAACTCTCACATCTAGTGTACTCACAGTGCATTCGGGAGCACACTGCGTATGAACACAAGTAGGCAGTATGTTTAGTGGACAGTATGTATTTTTGAGGACACATTAGTTAGAAGGCGGTTTCAGACACGGCCAGTGAGTGCAGGTCTCCAACCCTGGTCCTGGAGAGGTGCAGGGGCTGGTTTTTACTTTCACCTTAAAATCAGCACCCTGTTGAGACCCAGCTGACCAGGCGAGGAGAGTGTGTAATCATCTGCTCTAGATGATTAAGTGAGGCGTAACAAATGAAAACCAGAACTCTCTCGGCTCTCCAGGACCAGGGTGGGAGACCACAGCTGTGAAGAGGCGGGAGGAGGAAGGCTCACCGTTCGTGTTGTCCCCGAACACGTGGACGTGGAAGCCGTGCTCTCCCGGGGTGAGACCGGAGATCTTTCCCGTCAACTTGACCGGATCCACGTCAGCCTGGCGGAAACAGAGCCGTGCAGTCAGTGCCACTGTGTGCGTCAAAGCAGCTGTGGGGAATCCAGCTCTACTGGGAGCTGGTCCACTTCTGGATTTCATGACAACTCCAGTCAGCTCAACCATTAAGCCAAAGGGTGGTCTGTTTCAGGATTCTGTGCAAACTTCTGCTCTTAATTATTCAATCAGCTCAATTGTATCTTGATCTTACATTAGTATAAGCACCAGTGACAGTGTATCGTGAAGATTTTACTGTCCTGACGTCCACGGGTGAGTATAGTTCAGAGCCGTCAGAAAAATAATGTAATTGGTTGTAACAAAAACCAGCAGAGGCCAGCCCTCCAGGACTATGCAATCTGATCCAATCTTTATCCAATTTATCCCTCCAGCATGTAGCCAATCTGATATTTCACCTACATTTAGATAAGCTTGTGAAGACTAATCTTGTATCCCTATAGTAAATTCAGTTTAACTTCAGTTGTATAGTGTTGGGAGTCAGGTGTGAAGACAGTCGGGCCAATCATCAGCACTAACTGTTCAGTTAATTACTAGGACAGAACAAACATCAGGGCCGGATTCTGGAACCAGATTTGACTGTCCCTGGTGTAAAACAATCAGCAGGGTAATCGAGCATGGGTAATTCAGGGAAACAATAGGAATAAAAACCATTCACAGATATTATAGCCCAACAGGAATGCAGTTCTACCACTTTTGTATTCAAACACTATAATCAGTCCCAGGAACCCAGGAATTCAACAGGTGGAGGTGAAAGCTATGAGCATTGCCTTGGGTGTGGTTTATTAAGCAAACAATCGGTTCAGAACTGTTCAGTGTTGGATATGGATAGACTCCTCGGAAAACTACAATAAATCACCATCCGTTAGATCAGGGTTGCATTGGTCATGGTTTACATCAGTTAGCCAGTTACCAACTTTGGTTTAGCCATAACTTCAGACCACTGTAAAATGTTCTCACTCAGGGACACAAGAACAGCCCAGTCATTTGTCAAGTGTGTCAAGAATTGTACCCAAAATGTGAATAAATAAACAGCAAGGAGGTCCTGGGTTCGAATCCCCATCGGCCGGGGCCTCTCTGTGTGGAGTTTGCATGTTCTCCCCGTGTCTGCGTGAGTTTCCTCCGGGTACTTCGGTTTCCTCCCACAGTCCAAAGACATGCAGGTTAGGCTGATTGGAGAGTCTAAATTGCCCATAGGTATGAGTGTGAGTGAATGGTGTGTGTGCCCTGCGATGGACTGGCGACCTGTCCAGGGTGTATTCCTGCCTTTCGCCCAATGTATGCTGGGATAGTCTCCAGCCCCCATGCGACCCTGTTCAGGATAAGCGGGTTAGGATAATGAATGAATGACTAGTTCTGGAGGGCCGGTGTGTATGCACGATTTTGCTGCCACCAGTTACCATAGCTCAATCAGCCAATTAGCCGTATGCACCATGGCCGATTCGCTCGTAAATTAGACCATAATAAAATGCTACAAGACAAGAACATTTATCAGGTGCAGTTTATATAACGGATTGTGGCAAAAATGACAGATCATGCATGGAAATGACTGGGCTAATTAAATAATGAAGAGCAGAAGTTGGTCTGAAATCCAGAAACAGATACGGCCGCCTTGCCCATCCCTGATCTTGGAATTCACCACGGAAGGGAACAAATTATCAGAACTAAATGCATTTACGCACAGTTTGGGAAGTCGGGTGGGACGGATTTGCGCTGTGGTCATGAACCAATGACGTTGGGACGAGGTCGAATTTTGTCCTTAGAAAGAAGATGGATTGAACGTGGTAATAACCTACCAACCTTCGTGACACATAACTTGCATTCTTGGCACAGATTTGAAATGTTAGAACGAAAACAACGGCTTTAAAAATCTGTCGTCAGTTTCCAAAATGTAATCGACTTGTGGATTAACTTGCAACTGAAAAACACACCCATGTAATAATTGTTGGGTTGCTAGCTACATATTACATAAAGTTTACACGTCTGCAGACGTAATGGCGCTCCGCAAATATGCGGGTTAAATACTAAGTCATACAGTTCATTCGCGAACAAAAAAAAAAAAGTTCTACTGTGCTTTTCCTGAACGACAGGTTTAGTCTGGTCATCGAGCTGCATTTAACCTTAACAATTGGCAGCAACTGCGTGCAGGTAACAAGGTAGCATGTACTAAGTTCAAATTGTATCCTCACGGTTTTAATTAACGTAACTTGTGTAAAGACAACTCCTGTTAGCGGTTAAGCAACAGACTCCCATGTCATAATGACTTGGCTAAATATTGTCTTGTCAAGGAGTTAAATAAACGTCACTTGAGGCCAACCAATAATGACTCAGCAAAATATAACCAGAACGCGACGCAAGTAGGCTACAGGTTGTAGTTGTGTGAATGCGCATCTTAATTTGAATATGGTCCAAAACTACATCGCTAACGAAGTCATTAACGTTAGCTGGACAGCAAGCCCCGCACAGCAAGAGAAGTTGGCTCTAGCGAAATACCGTTAACCTCATGTCGTTTTCAGCCAAAACATTGCGCGGGATAGCAAGCTAGCTAACTTGCAACAAATGAACGATAACACTAGTTAACGTTGGCTAACGATTTCAATTAGTCTACAAAACAGAAATTTAATACAAGTTGCAGAGATGGGGGCGGGGGCATTAGCAAGACCACTTCCTCGCGTTGTCCAAAGGTCGCTGCACATGGCACACCAACCGATCTGGCCAAAGCTGAACCAGCTGAACATTAATCTTGTCTTGATGACGTTAAATGAATGTCGTGGTGGTAGGAGCTAACGTTCGCCAACAAGTTATTTGAAACGAGTCAGAAACTGATCTGAAGAAAAAAACCCCAAAAAACAACCGAAATAGTTTGCATACACTGCATGTCAAATTTCGGGATTAATTTACCACGACTTCAGATAAACGTTAAACCATGAATTGGCAGAGGTTATGAAGCTACATTTGGCATGATGAAGTGGGAAAATTAGGCGAGCTAGCGAGGAGTTCTGCAAGCTACCGATAACCGTAGTAGAGGCCTGCAAGGAAAATATAACGTTAGCAAAGATAAACTGCTTCAATTAAAATGCATCTCAGCCTTACCCCTTGCTCGAAGAACACATTCCCGGTAACTTCCCCAGTACCTTTAAGGACGCAAACAGCCTTCAGTGCCATTTTTGCTTGCATTTTAGTAACGCTGTCGACGAAGAAAACGCAGTACAGTAACTCCAGGAACGATATCGCTGCACGGGAAGACAGCCTTCAAACGTGCGTCCAATCAGACTGGAGATTTTCTTGCTCCGCCCGCAGTGCGCACACTCAGTCGACTTCAGAATGTGACCAAACATCATGCAGTTTTAGATAAGGCATTTGATCATAGATTCGGAAAGATCTTTAAAAATATCTCTGAAATACGCGAGTCACCTAACCAATAGTCGGTGGGGGTTCGTACAGGCTTGAATTTATCGGCTGTTTACTGAGACGGAGCAGTTTAATTTAAAGTTTATCTGTATTTGAAATAAATATGTCAGAGGTGTATAACAAGGGCTCTATGTCTGTTTCTGGATTTCATTACAGCTTTCAAAATAATTGATGTACTCGAGTCATTCATTTGATCAGTCGTTTTGTGCTTTTTTTCCGCATGTATAGCCACAAACAATAAACTAATAATGCACAGGTGTAGAGCCTCACTTGCATCTTTACTCGCTGTTCCGGTTCTGGTAACGAACCGGCAGAACACTGTAGAATGTGGCAGTTGCAGTCTACGGTATATCGGACTAATCTAACTCTTCAGTCAGATTCACAATTCTGGCACATATGAATGTATAAATTACCTGAACTTGTGTATAAACATCAATTTGGTAGTCAGACAAGCCTATCTTGTGTAGTCCAGGTATGACTGCTGCTTTTTTACCTTGGAAGGTGACAAATCTGAAAACGATTCTCACCTCAAATTTGTGTAATTTTGAACACATGTAAATAGGAAGTTTACCTCACGAAGTCACGTTAGAACACGAAGTCACACAAAATGGCTATTCCATTTTTGAGGCAGTGCCTCGTTTTAGAGAAATCTTACCCATGTGACAACTTCCCCTATGATAAACAATTAGTAATTTTTATTTCTCCAAAACTGAAAGAAGTTTTATTCTAATAGTTGCTTTCTTTTCAGTGAGCTTACAGTGCATTTCTTATGACTTATACATTTAAATGTTACAAGCAATCAGCTCAAAATTTTACTGAGCTTGTCCGGCATAATGGAACCTATGAAATTCTCTCAAAAAAGTGCAAACCCTGCCTTCTGGTACTCTTGGTTGTGTCAGTTGCACCTGGCAAGATCACTCGAACACAGAAAAGTATTACGTATTTGCCCCACGTCTGTAAGCAATACATGTACATTTATTGGGGATTAGACCGAAATGCTATCCACTCACTATTCTTCAGACTGGAGTTAAACCTGCAGACACTGCGGCCCTCCAGGACTGGAGTTAAACCTGCAGACACTGCGGCCCTCCAGGACTGGAATTAAACCAGCAGACACTGCGGCCCTCCAGGGCTGGAGTTTGATACCCCAGCTCGAAGGCAAAGCTCAGCATGCTCAAGACTCACCGTTGTAGAGACACAGAACAGTTCATGTACGCATGACCCTAAATCATATCTGTACACAATTCATATGTTATGTTCCTATTCGAGGTCTCCAAATGCTTAACTTACAAACACAATCAACATTCGTTTTCATGCGTTCCCCTTAACATAATTTTCAAAGGATAACTGAAATGCTTTAATACAGCGAAACAATCGCATCGATAAAAACCGCAACGCTACTAACATGGCAGAAGCAAACACCACACTGGCTTGGTACGAAAATAGTTTATTAAAAACAAAATCCCTAATGCTGAAATATTGGAGGAGATTTAATTTCATGTTTTGTCTTTTTTTTATTTTTAACTTAAAAATTATAGAAACATCTCACATCCCATGAGTTGTAAACAGTTAAAGTTAAAAAACATTACGGAAAAAGGGCCTTACTGTCGGTTTTGCATTTGATTCCATACATTTTCTATATTCCGTTTTTGCAACACAAAGGGGCCTGAACAAAACGCTTCCCCCAAAAAAACTACAAATATGGTGCTGAGTGGCTTAAGCGTATTTACAGCGCGATTGGCTCTCTTTCTCTTTTTGTTTTCATACGACATTCAAGTTCCGCAGAAGTGGGACACCGTGGAACAGCAGCTTTCCACGTCTTCCCGGAAGAGAAATGTTTTGTGTTTCCCGAGTGCAGTATGACTCGCGGGCGTCCTGGATGCGCACTGCGAGTCTGAGCGCGTGCCGGTGCTCGGTCACGATTGGCCCTCCTGCGGTTCCCCGGGCGGTTCAGTCGTCAGGCCGGGCTGGGCAGCCTGCGGCTCCAGTGTTTCCTGTGGGGGCTGTTTTGGGGCGGGGGCGGGTTCGGGTTCGGGTTCGGGTTCGGGCTGGGGCTGGGGCTGTGGCTGTGGCTGTGATTCGGGTTGGGGCGGTTCTTCGGCGGGGTCCGGGGGAGGTTCGGAGGGGGCCGGCTCGCCCCGGTGCATGCTGGGAGCCTCGCCCTCCTCGGCGGTCGCCGTGGCCTCCCTGCGGTCGTCGCGGTCCCAGCGCGTGGTCCTCTCCCGCGTTCCCGGTTCTCTGTCCCTGTGCCCCGGGGCGGGGCGGCGAGGGGGGCGGTCCTCCAAGTCCCGCCCCCCTCCGCCATGTTCCCGTTCGGGGCCACGTTCCCGTTCTGGGCCACGTTCCCGTTCGGGGCCACGTTCCCGTTCTGGGCCACGTTCCCGTTCGGGGCCACGTTCCCGTTCTGGGCCACGTTCCCGTTCGGGGCCACGTTCCCGTTCTGGGCTCCGCCTCCAGTCCCGTCGCTCCCTCTCTCTCTCCCACCCCGGTCCCCTCTGCTCTCCGTCCCGCTCCCACCCTCCCCTCTGCTCCGGGTCCTCCGACCGGCCCCCGAAACGCTCGCGGTCCCCTCCGAACGGCCTCCTCCCCCCTCCCCTCCCCTCACCCCCTCCGAAGCGCTCCTGCTCCCGGTCCCGGCCGAATCCGGGCCTCTCGCCTCGGAAGGGCCGCCCGTCCCTCTCGTCCGGGCCCTCGGGGCCCCGGGGCCCGCCGGGGGGGCGCATGAAGGGGGGCCCGTGGGGGTGCGGGGGCGGGCCCCGGATGGGGTGGGGGTGCGGGGGCGGAGGGGGCATGCCGAACCCGCCCGGGGGCGGGCCCCGATGCATCATGGGAGGGGGGGGCATGGGCGGCATGTTTGGGCGGGGCGGGTGGTGGGGGAAGCGGTGCATGTGGGGGGGCGGTGGCCCCGGGGGCCCTGGGGGCCCTGGGGGCCCTGGAGGCCGCTGCAGCGGGATCAGGCCCGGGCGGGCCCCCAGGAGACCCCCCGACGGGACCTGCATGTTCATCCCCGGAGCGCCAACCTGGTTACCTGGGAGGAGAAACAAACCTCAACTTCAACACCTGACCCACCTGACACAAACCAACCACTCATAAATCTCATAATGCACACAACTTCAACACCTGGGGCCCGTGTCACAAAGCAGGATTAAGCTGGATAACTGCTCTTTTTACTTCAATTGATGTTCCAGATTTTGGAGGTTCCCAGGTTTTACTCAGTGTGGTTATCCCGCTAACTCAGTAATCCTGCTTTGTGGAACAGGACCCTGACCTGCCAGATACAAACTAAGATTCTGCATTTCAATAAAAACATCTTGCAAATCTCTTGATGCACACAAAGGAATGTATGTAGAATAGACAGTGTGTGTGTGTGCGTGTGCGAGTGTGTGCGTGTGTGTGTGTGCGTGTGTGTGTGTGCGTGTGAGTGTGTGTGCGTGTGAGTGTGTGTGCGTGTGAGTGTGCGTGCGTGTGAGTGTGTGTGCGTGTGAGTGTGTGTGCGTGTGAGTGTGTGTGCGTGTGAGTGTGTGTGCGTGTGTGTGTGCATGTGCGTGTGTGTGTGTGCATGTGCGTGTGTGTCTGTGTGAGTGTGTGTGCATGTGCGTGTGTGTGTGTGTGTGTGCATTTGCGTGAGTGTGTGTGCATGTGCGTGTGTGTGCGTGTGTGTGTGTTTGTGTGTGTGTTTGCGTGTGTGTGTTTGTGTGTGTGCATGTGCGTGTGTGTGTGCGCGTGCGTGTGAGTGCGTGTGCGTGTGTGTGTGTGTGTGTGCGTGCGTGTGTGTATGTGTGCGTGTGTGTATGTGTGCGTGTGTGTGTATGTGTGTGTGTGCGCGTGTGTGTGTGCGTGTGTGTGTGTGTTTGCGTGTGTGTGTGCGTGTGTGTGTGTGTGTGTGTGTGTGTGTTTGCGTGTGTGTGTGTTTGCGTGTGTGTGCATGTGCGGGAGTGTGTGTGCGTGTGCGTGTGTGTGCATGCGCGTGCGCTTGCGCGTGTGTCTTACCCATCTGTGGAGGCACAGAGCCGTACAGTTTGGAGCCGTCGGCCCCCTCGTTGCTGTTCCGGGACCCCACCCCCGACACGTCCTTGGAGGGGTCTTCCACCAAGCCCCCAGGACCTCCCGCTTGGGTGGAGGGGGGATAAAATATAATTATGAATTTAATCAACAAAATTCAGCTCTCCTGTATACTCAATGTGGGTTTCCCTTATTAAATCAAGAAACGCTGAATTTCAGACCATAGATTTGGGGCAGGCAACCAAACCAAATTTTCAGGTTTTTGTTCCATCCGAGGCCAATCACGAGAGTTTGATCGATGGCTGAAACGTCTGAGGCTGAATATTCTGAGTGCTGAAACGCTGAGTGCCTCCAGCAGACGGTCTCTCTGCCTTCAGCAAACCCGATTAATTACCACTAATGAAAGGGAATCCGATTATGTAGTTGTAACTAAACATTGATGAGCAAAAACCAGGACCATCTCTGGCACTCCAGGCCCAGGGTCACCCACCCTCTGTCATAAGTGATCACGCAAAGAACTTGGGAGACATTAAGGGCCTGGAATATACTTCTTGATTAACCAAATAAAAGACTGGGGGGGGGGGGGGGAATTGACAGAAGCCCTGTATGACATAGGGTAGGGCCTCGGGAGTGTCCCCGGTCCTTTCTGAGAAGGGCTAGAGTAAACCAGTAATAAAATCACCTAATTTGGCTACTCTAGCCACTATTTATACAGGGTAGAGTGACTGAGCATGCACGCTCATTTACAGCAACTCCCTGTTGTGTCGTCTCAAACAGCCAATCCAGCATGTTTTTGGACTGCAGGTGGAAACGCACAAGGACACAGGGAGAGCAGGAGAACATGAGCACACAGACAGGCCTCCGCCGGGCTGGGATCCCGGGACCTCCTCGCTGAGATGTGACAGGTGAGAGAGTGAGAGAGAGGACAGGTGAGAGAGAGGACAGGTGAGAGAGAGGACAGGTGAGAGAGGGGACAGGTGAGAGAGGGTGAGAGAGGGGACAGGTGAGAGAGGGGACAGGTGAGAGAGGGTGAGAGAGGGGACAGGTGAGAGAGGACAGGTGAGAGAGGGTGAGAGAGGGGACAGGTGAGAGAGGGTGAGAGAGGGGACAGGTGAGAGAGGGTGAGAGAGGGGGACAGGTGAGAGAGGGTGAGAGAGGGGGACAGGTGAGAGAGGGTGAGAGAGGGGACAGGTGAGAGGGGACAGGTGAGAGAGGGGACAGATGAGAGAGGGGACAGATGAGAGAGGGTGAGAGAGGGGACAGATGAGAGAGGGGACAGATGAGAGAGGGTGAGAGAGGGGACAGATGAGAGAGGGTGAGAGAGGGGACAGGTGAGAGAGGGTGAGAGAGGGGACAGGTGAGAGAGGGTGAGAGAGGGGGACAGGTGAGAAAGGGTGAGAGAGGGGACAGGTGAGAGGACAGGTGAGAGAGGACAGGTGAGAGAAGGTGAGAGAGGGGACAGGTGAGAGAGGGTGAGAGAGGGGGACAGGTGAGAAAGGGTGAGAGAGGGGACAGGTGAGAGGACAGGTGAGAGAGGACAGGTGAGAGAGGACAGGTGAGAGAGGGGGCAGGTGAGAGAGGGTGAGAGAGGGGACAGGTGAGAGAGGGGACAGGTGAGAGAGGGGACAGGTGAGAGAGGGGGCAGGTGAGAGAGGGGGCAGGTGAGAGAGGGGACAGATGAGAGAGGGGACAGATGAGAGAGGGTGAGAGAGGGGACAGGTGAGAGAGGGTGAGAGAGGGGACAGGTGAGAGAGGGTGAGAGAGGGGACAGATGAGAGAGGGGACAGATGAGAGAGGGTGAGAGAGGGGACAGGTGAGAGAGGGTGAGAGAGGGGACAGGTGAGAGAGGGTGAGAGAGGGGACAGGTGAGAGAGGGTGAGAGAGGGGGCAGGTGAGAGAGGGTGAGAGAGGGGACAGGTGAGAGAGGGTGAGAGAGGGGGCAGGTGAGAGAGGGTGAGAGAGGGCGGTGCTTACAGGTAGGCAGGCTGACGGAGGAGGCTGGAGGAGGGGACCCCAGGGGGGGCATGGGCCCCGGAGGCATGAATCCTGGAGAAAACAGCCATAATTAACCCAACACTCACAACCCAACACTCACAACCCAACACTCACAACCCAACACACACTGCTGGGTCAAAGTCTGAGACACACACCGATTATGAACCCTTTTATATTTATTATTTGGCCTCTTTACCCACAACATGAGACAAGGGGGGCACATTTAAACTAAACCAGTGGATAGCATTGTGTGCGTCAGTTTAATTTCGACATCAGACCAGAGCTAAAATTCAATTCACAAACTGAGAAAAGGCCACAATATTCTTTATGGATATTTCAATCAACTGGCCAATAATTTATTTTCCTATATTCACTGAACTGAAACCGAGTGGACACTCAATAGATCACATATATCCACTCATGCATGTATACATACACGGGGAGTGTGCACCTTGTGTCTGTAAATCTAGTACCCCCCCTTATCTGACTAGCGTATCCCCAGGCTGTGTTCAGCCTCTCTCCGGGGGTAACGGGGTACCTGGGGGCATCTGCATGGGGTTGAACCCGGGCCTCAGGAACGGGGGCGGCGGAGGGGGAGGCACACCGGGGGGGAAGTTTGGGGGCGGCAGCCCCATGTGGGCGGGGAACACTGGGGGCTGAATGGCTCCGACTGCCCCCATGGGCTGGACAGGGGGCACCTGAGGGAGAGAGAGAGGGGCAAAACAAGAGACCAATTTCAGTGTCTTCTCAGGTGGAATTACGTCTCCATGGCAATTCTTCACAACACAGAGTCCAGCCATCCGAAGCTCTTCTGTCGGCCTTCTGGGAGATAAATCTGTGTAGACTTCACAGGATGCGGAACGATAAATGTTTATTTGGAAGAAAAGTGTTGAAAGGGTTGCCCAGGGTGACCAGGCGTTAAAGCAGTCTACCCCATTATCGAGTCAGAACACAAACAGGTGATGTTTATACCTGGAACCCTCTGCTTCGGTCCTGTAGCACTGGCTTACATGGTTTGCACCACATTTAATCTCAAAATGAACCAAGGCAATGATTCGGCTGTTTCAGTCGCTTAAAAGTCCGATTGAGTGCTGATTACAGAGGCCATGTCTGAAGTTAAGAGTACTAAATCTTGATTCTCGGTCCTGCCAAAAGCCAAGTTTGGCCGGCTCACGTGGGGCAGCAATAATTGGCTCGCTGCTCCAGAGGGAGGGACTTGGCAGGGTTATTAGATCGCCGCACAATAAGCACCTCGGGCGCCTCGGAATCACGGCAACGGGCATGAGACGAGACGGCTTGAAGAAGGCGTGTCACTCTCATTCGGGCCGCCGAGGGACGGGGTGTGGGCGGTACATCTAATACGACTACCTCCAATTGAATCAGACGAGGTACAATTGGCTACCAAATTGGGAGAAAAAGGGAAAAATCTGGATAAAAAAATAAAATAAAAAATCTTTTTGGCTGGGAGTGTACGTTCCTCAGAAAAATATATCATAAAATAGTATCAGAAAAATCAACTGAATTGGGTGGAGTTGTGTCGGTGATGGAGGTGATTAAACTTCAGCAATCAGTTCAAGTGTAACTTTGACAACTTACTCTGTACTCAACAGCAGGAACGCGTGCCGTTTCAGACACTGCCAGTCGGTTAGCGTAGCCACAGTATATACTATAATCACAGCCATTAACGCTGCTACGCTCCAGATCACAGACTGCATTCAATTAGCACCAAACACGGTGTGTTTACAGTGTCATAAACATCACGAGCTCTGCCTTTGACTCATCATCGCCCCGGCAACCGAGGAGGGTCTGGCGCCGACATCACTTCCTGTGAAATTAGCCCCGCCCATTGCAGTCACACCCGCAGTCAAGCCCAATGAGTGTAGAGTATCAGGTCCCAGACGGCGTAATTTGCACCTCCAGTAACTCAACAGAGTGCCACTGCGCTGTGCATTAGTCCCGGTGACCGCAAACGACCCCACAAAAAATTCAACACCGCTTGTATTTCTTATGATATCATCGCGCCTGACCAATTAACACTTCCCGGCTTCGTCAGCTGCTCACGACTGGCAACGAGGCGCGAACGCTCAGCAAACAGACTGCACAACGTCTTACAGGAACGGGATAATTATTTAGCGGTAAAGTCCTAAAATACGAACCCGCTCGTGTCACAAAAGGTCATCAGTCTCGCAAGCCAGTTGTAGGAGCCAGACTGTCGTCATGACAACCGGCACATCCAGATTACCGCGGCACATCAGACCACTTTGACTCATTTTATTGGCCACAGCGGTGGATAGAAACAGTGTCTGGGGCGTGCAGGCTGATCGCTGGTCTAAGCGCACAGTGTTTGAACTGCAGACAGGCACACAAAGAAACACAAGTTTCCCCCTGACCTCTCCACGTGACACAAACTCACGCACAGACACAGACACAGACACAGACACAGACACACACATGTGCGCGGCCCTGGCTCTTCTTGTGTTGAAGGACTACCCCGCGGGATCTGTGACCATTTAACCAATCTGCTGTGGTATGCCATTCGGACAGCATTCAGTTCCTATTCAGCGCTTTCAGACAGAGCGGCCATTTTGTGTCGGTGAAGCTCCCCGTTCATATTTGTTGCACATTGGGTGAATAGAGTTGAACTGCGTATTTCAGTATATCGTTTCACAATCCACCCCATCACGCAGCTGGACAGGTGTACGCACACACGCGACCATAAAGAATTTGCGACCACGACAGAGCACGAAGAGCGTTTAGACACAAACCCAGAGGAGCCGTGGGAACAGGAGTGGACGTATCTATGGAAACACGCGTTCCCTCCGTGCACGTGTGATGCGCGTCTGACTCGCGTGCGCCCAGGGGAGGTCCCGACAGAGCATTCGCTACTTCACCACACGTTTAACGCTCACGCCGGAGCGGAGGAGGAACTGGCAGCTTCACCGGGGAGACTTGGGATCCACAGACAGCGCTTACTGATAAAAACAATACCCAGAATGCCAGTTCTGCTCAACCTATCCCCCCCCACACAAACGCCCATTTTATCAGTCACCAACACATCTTCCACACAATCTTCCAAAATAACTCGCGTATGTGCAGTGAAGACCCGCTTATCCACGCTCAGATTAGCCGTTTGAAGTTTCGGTTGGGGTTGGGTACAGAAAGTGACCTGGCGAGCAATGTTTCTGAAGTTGGGCGTGAGGAAATTTAATCTCTCGGACTGCCTCGACTCGGCCATGTCAAACAGGAACTGTGACCAGGCTCGTTACCGTAGAAACAGAGGCGGGGTCGCCTTTGTGGCCACTGCAACCTACACTCAAGTCAGAAGGTAGATGCAGAAATCCAAAAAAAGAAGTCCTCTTCTATTCTAAACAGTCACCTGTGTTAGGCCACTGACAGGACTGGTGGTAGTTTATCTGAAAAGCTTTGGTGTGTCATGGTGGCTTATATCAAAGAAAATGTTTTATTGCATTTATACGGAGCAAATATGTCATTTTAACCAGAATGTTATCTTCACAAACATTTGTTTTTGAAGACATTTTACATCAGTAATGACGTTTGACAACGTATGTAGAGCATGTTACACACAGGCAAGCAACGTTTGACAACACAGGCAAGCAACGTTTGACAACGTATGTATGTTACACACAGGCAAGCATACTGACCCAGCTCCATATGTGCATCCTAAATATGTAAAGCATTTGGATGGATGGATGGATGGATGGATGGATTTGCATTGTCTCGGATCACTGAACTGAGGTGCAAACTGAAATTAGTAGGATCAGGTCATAAAGTTACACACACAGATCATGAGACAGTTTGTTAGACACGCCCACATATTATTAGACACGCCTACAGACAGATCATTAGACACACCCACAGACAGATTAGACACACCCACAAATAATTAAATACACCCACATACCAATAGACATGCCCACATATAATTAGACACAGCCACAGGCTCTCTGCCTTGTGAATTCAGCGACGGCTGGTTTTATGACTGAGTCCCACACAGGTGAGCAGGTCTAATGCGCCTCATCTGAAATCCGGGAGGCTTTACCTGTACTGGGGCAGCAGGGGGTTTCTCCTCCACCTGTACGGAGTCTGAGCGGCCGTTCTGCGCCACCTCGTCTGGCCTCTCTCCGTCAGTCAGTGCACCCTTCCACTCTGAGACAGAACAGGGACACAGTCACGAACACTCACTCTGTACAACTGCAATACCCACAAGCGCTCACTCTACACAACTACAACACCCACAAACACTCACTCTATACAGCTACAACACCCACAAGCGCTCAATCTACACAACTACAACACCCACGAACACTCACTCTGTACAACAACAATACCCACAAGCGCTCACTCCGTACAACTACAACGCCCACAAACACTCACTCTGTACAACTACAACACCCACAAGCGCTCACTCTACACAACTACAACACCCACGAACACTCACTCTGTACAACTACAACACCCACAAGCGCTCACTCTACACAACTACAACACCCACAAGCACTCACTCTACACAACTACAACACCCACAAACACTCACTCTACACAACTACAACACCCACAAACACTCACTATACAACAACACCCACAAACACCCTATAAAACACCCCACAAAAACTCACTCTATAGTTTGTTGTAATTGTTTGTTGTCCCGGATACAATTACAACAAAACTACAACTATAAAACTACAACACCCACAAACACTGGGACAGTCAGCTGGAGCCCAGGTGGCGTGTAGTGGTTACCTGGACAGAGCGTCTCAGAGTCCAGCATGCCTCCCTGCCGGAAGCTGTCCAGGTCCTCCACTTTGACCTTAGCCCAGGGGATGTAGGTCACCCCCAGCTCCACCTCCCAGTACTGCTTATACTCTGGCTTTATGCCCTTATTCAGGGCCCAGGCAATCTGAGAGAGAGGGACACTCTGCATCTAATATACTTGACCACATTTCATATTTAAAATGCATTTCTTTACAAATTACACATTAAAAGCCTTCTTCAAACCTACAGTATACATGTGTTTATATTAGACTAAATCATTTTGGTAATGCTATTTACACCTCAATGTTGTCATTACCATGTCAAAATGTTTGTTGCTCTTCTCTACCTCAACAGCTTACAGGAGAGAGTTCCTGTACTCTACCTCAACGGCTCACAGGAGAGAGTTCCTGTTCTCTACCTTAATGGCTTACAGGAGAGAGTTCCTGTACTCTACCTTAACGGCTTACAGGAGAGAGTTCCTGTTCTCTACCTTAATGGCTCACAGGAGAGAGTTCCTGTTCTTTACCTTAACGGCTTACAGGAGAGAGTTCCTGTTCTCTACCTTAATGGCTTACAGGAGAGAGTTCCTGTACTCTACCTTAATGGCTCACAGGAGAGAGTTCCTGTTCTCTACCTTAACGGCTTACAGGAGAGAGTTCCTGTTCTCTACCTTAACGGCTTACAGGAGAGAGTTCCTGTTCTCTACCTTAATGGCTTTCTGGTTGACTTTGAAGGAGCCCCGGCTGAGTTTCTGCAGGGCTCTGAAGGCATCCTGTCGGTGGACCATCACAATGTAGGCACATCCTCTGGGGGGGATCATCTGAGTGGGGGGTGAAGACGGGGTATCAGAGGTAAAGTATCAGAGGTAAAGTATCGGAGGTAAAGTATCGGAGGTAAAGTATCGGAGGTAAAGTATCGGAGGTAAAGTATCGGAGATGTGCAGACTCACATTGATGGACTCGATCTGGCCGAACTCCTCCAGCAGACAGGCCACATCCTGCTGCTGTGTCCTCTTATCCAGCTGCCCCACCCACAGCGTGGTGCTGCACACTGACCAGACACACACCACACTCATTATTATTATTATTATCAGTATTATTATCATTATCATCATTATTATTATCATCATCATAGGAGTATTTTAATCACTTTTAAAATGATAAGGACCATCATTTAATTTATTACCAATGATACTATCATTATATGAATAATAATACTGTTATATGACTGTCAGGTGTTTTTGAGCATGTTGACGATGACAGTATCAATTACAATGCAGTCTTTAGACTACAAATAAGCTATTTTAATATGCAGAAAATATGTTGCTAGACAACGCGTGGTGTCATATCCTCTTCAACCAATCAAAATTGCTAAACTAAACTATTGAGCCTCTATTAAAACCCAACTAAATTCTCAACCTTCTCACTGAGTTTTTTTTAACCAAAGGGCCAAAAGCCCCTGGGATTAGGGTGGAGGCCCTTGATATCGGGCTGGGGACTGACAGGGTCAATGGGGTGGAGGCGGACCGTGTGAGTGGACCGTGTGATTGGACCGTGTGAGCGGACCGTGTGAGTGGACCGTGTGAGTGGACCGTGTGAGCGGACCGTGTGATTGGACCGTGTGAGTGGACCGTGTGAGCGGACCGTGTGATTGGACCGTGTGAGCGGACCGTGTGATTGGACTGTGTGATTGGACCGTGTCATTGGACCGTGTGAGGGGACCGTGTGAGCGGACCGTGTGATTGGACCGTGTGAGGGGACCGTGTGATTGGACCGTGTGATTGGACCGTGTGATTGGACCGTGTGATTGGACCGTGTGAGGGGACCGTGTGATTGGACCGTGTGATTGGACCGTGTGAGCGTACCACTGAGCGTCTCGTTCTTCAGGTTGGGCAGGCCCTTCTGTCTCCGCTCCCGCTCCCTCTCGCGCTCCCGTCTCTCCTGGGACCGCGACCGGGGCGAGTGCCGACGCCGGTCCCGCGACCGCGACCGGGACCTGCGGTGCCGCGGCCTCCGCGACCGAGAGTTCGACCGCGACCGTTTCCTCTTCGGCGACCTGGACACGAGCGGGGGGGAGGGTCAGCACTTCACTGATCGGTTTAAGTGGTAAATGGCAGGCATTTATATAGCACCTTTATCCACAGCGCTGTACAATTGATGCTTCTCCATTCACCCATTCATACACACACTCACACACCGACAGCGATTGGCTGCCATGCAAGGCCCCGACCAGCTCGTCAGGAGCATTTGGGGGTTAGGTGTCTTGCTCAGGGACACTTTGACACAGCCCGGGCGGGGGATCGAACCGGCAACCCTCCGACTGCCAGACGACTGCTCTTACTGCCTGAGCCATGTCGTCGGTTTAAGTGGTTCAATGCACGTTTAACCTCACCTCACCTGGTTCAAAGAGTCCACATCGTTTGGCAATTTTACAACACAAAAATTTGCTGCTCAACAGACACCCCATACTTAAATATTCCAGGGGAAAAAGTCGATATTCCCACCTGGAAGCTGACCTGGACCTGGACTTTCGCCCATCCGGCCGATGCTTTCCTTCCTTGTTCAAGGGCGGATCTACTTCCATGGACACGTCCTGGATCTACGGAAGAGAGACAGGAAACAGAGAGGTTCAACAGAGAGTTCAACAGAGGGGTCAACAGAGGGGTCAACAGAGGGTTCAACAGAGGGTTCAACAGAGGGTTCAACAGAGAGGGTTTAACAGTCGTAGTTCAAATCGACATGAATACAAGAGGTTGAAGAGAGGAGCAGGGATGTGTAGTTCTTATTGATATTTTATCTGTAAACTACACTACCCAGAAACCACTGTGGAATCCTCACTCCCATTACTTGCTTTTGCAAACATCTTCCATAACAACTCTAAGAACTGAGAAGAATGTGGCTAATAATTGCATCTTTCTGCTGCATCTTTCTAAATGGCCATTGAACAAATAATGACATCAAGTATTAATCTAGTGCATCAGATATCTCTCAGTTATTATGTTATTTGTTTGAGGATGGGGGGGCCAGGCAAATGCAATGCATCACCATCAATATACCGTATTAACTTCTAAGGGGGTCAAAAGGCAATTTCTAAAAATATATTGCTTTTCTATGTGCATTTATGGAAAATAACAAGCGTGTCCTCTGGTATACTAGACAGGCCCCAAACCAAAACCTCCGAGGGCTTTTGAAATGTTGCAATACGTTGCAAGAGGTTGCCACTCCAAGTTACCTCCTTTGTTGATTTCATGAATATTACAGGAGACCGTGTACTATTTTCAGACAAAGTACTGCAATGGGGAAACAACAAGGCAAAGCTATTTTGTGTTTTTCAGCGGGTCACCCCCTCACCTGTCTCTGCTGTGCCAGGTGCTGGGCGAAGGCCTCGTTCTGCGGAGGGTACACCCCCGGGTAGGCAGGGGGCGCTGTGGGATGCAGCAGGGACTGGCCCATGGGCTGCATCATGGGGAAGGCCTGGCCATGCAGCATGCTGTAGCCCTGGAGCTGTCCGTTAGGAGGGAGAGAGACCTGCGGGAGAGCAGCGAATGTGTGTTAGGACCGTGTGTGTGTGTGTGTGTGTGTGTGTGCGTCTGTGTGTGTGTGTGTGTGCGTGCGTGTGCATGTCTGTGTGCGTATGTGTGTGTGTGCATGTCTGTGTGCGTATGTGTGTGTGTGCATGTCTGTGTGTGTGTGTGTGTGTGTGTCTGTGTGTGTGTGTGTGTGTGTCTGTGCGCATGTCTGTGTGCGTATGTGTATATGTGTGTGTGTGTGTGTGTACGTGTGCATGTCTGTGTGCCATCTCACAGAACTTCACAGTTAATTCTACTTCAGCGTTCAATGGTATCATTTTGCCTTTTAGTCGTAACGTGTAAGAAATGTTACGACTAAAAGACGAAAAATTACATGCATATGTTGGATATAAAAAAAGAAAATTAAGAACATTGCAATTAAAAAAATAAATAAAAAAACCCCCCAAAAACATCAGATAGAACCCTGCAATTCAAAGCTCACACATTATCAAAGCATTGCACATACGACATCAGAATAACACCCACCCTCTCGCACGCACGCACACACACACGCACGCGCACACACACACACACACGCACGCGCGCGCGCACGCACGCACGCACGCGCACACACACACACACACACACACACACACACACACACACACACACACGCACGCGCACGCACACGCACACGCACACGCAGCGCTGTGTACCTGCTGGGCGGGGTCTTGCGGCAGGCCCATCATGTGTGGGGGGAAGTGCTCCATATGGGCGGGGATCTGGGCGGGGGCGTGGGGGAAGTTGGGGTGCTGCTGCCCCGTCTCTGGGAACCCGCTGAGCGCCGCCGATGATGATGATGAAACGCACAGAAACCCTCTCATGAGCCACGCGCGCACACAACCCACTTAACCAGTCAACACAAAAGGAAGGAGCGGCCATCTTGTGTCACACTTCGCCGGATAACAACATGGTAAAGCCGCCATCTTGTCATAAACATGACCAGATTTTAAAAAAACTTCAAAAAAGCAGGCATCTTATTATGAATTCTCTCAGATACCGTACAATATTAAAATTAAAATAATAATAAAAAGCTGTCATCTCGTGACAAGTTTGCAAGGGCTCTGAATGATGATATCATTATCATTTCAATACTATAATATTTCTGTAAGGACAGGGTTGTATTTTACATTTGAGCAGGAAGCTCGGTAGTTCTCTGCCTGAGGGACATTGCACGCTGGAGGTGTCCAGGGCTGGTGTGGGAGCAGGTTTCTGTGTCATCCCAGCACTAAGGCACCTGACTGTACTCATGAAGGGCTAGGTTGAGGACCAGGATTGGTTGAGGAGTGCCAGAGAACGCTGTTCTCTCACACAGTGAACTCACAAAGGAGGCGGCGCCGTCGAGTCCTCTTTCCTGGCGTCCTCTCCCGCCTCCGGCTCATCGTCGTAGTCGAAGCGGTCCAGAAGTTTCTGCAGAACGCACGCGTGAACACACACACACACACACATACACACACACACACACACACACAGAGAACACGCATGAGAACACACACACAGAACACGCACAAGAACACGCACACACAATAACACACGAGAAACAGAACACACACACACACACACACACACACACACATAGAACGCACACACACGAGAACACACACACACACACACACACACACACGAGAACACACACACACACACACACAAGATTTCATTTGATGATGAAATAACACAACTCAAAGGAGCGCGTCCTACATTAGCAACAAAGACAGCCCGGCCCCTTTTCTACAGGAGCCGCCCAGCGGAGCCAGCACTGAGCAGAATAACCGAGCAGGGGAGCTGAACATGGAGAAATCAACAACATTGATTTTGTTTCAGAGATTCTTCTGCTGGACCAGTTTTAATCAGAACCCATTAATCACAGAGGAGCCCAACCCTGTATGCATTATCAAACAAACCTTCCCCTGTGTGCATGAGGGAGAGAGGGAGGGAGGGGAGAGAGAGAGGGAGAGGGGGGGAGTGAGAGAGTAAGGGAGAGAGGGAGAGTGATTTAGGTTTTCCACGATAGATTTTATCTTTTACTTTTATTTTTTTATTCTTATTTCTCAATACCCCCCCCCGTCATAGGAAAGATCTTGGTTTAATGTGCGGTTACTGTTTAAATATACATTTTTACAACACTGTATGCTTCGGCAATACGAAATTGAAATTGAATTATGAGTTTAAGAGAGGGAGAGTCAGAAAGCGATAGAGACAGAGATTAATTAATCGACGGGGAAAAGAGAGAAATCAACAAGTGGGGCTCACCGTGACCTTGTCGAAGGCTGCCTTCTGTTCCCTGGGGGGAGGGGCGAGGGGGGGGTGCTGAGGGGCGGGGACAGGGGCGGGCACGGGGGCGTGGCCCTGGCGCTGTTGCTGGGGCAACACGCTGTTCTCCACGGCGGGAGACTGGGGCCGGCCTGGCTGCTGGAACGTCTGCAGCATCTGCTGGAGCTGGTGGAGGAAGGGTCAAAGGTCAAAGGTCGACGGTAGTGTACTGTAATGGGCATGAAACTGGACTCTTGGCGCAAGATAGCAGGTTCGGTTTCGAGGTAGGCTGTAAATGTGGTTTTAAAGCAGAACTTCTGCTGAATGTGACAAGGGAAAATAACAGGTTTACCCTGATAAAGACTTGTTCACATACATAATACTGAATTGAAAATTGCCCAGAGGGTTTTCCTTCCCAATTAACTGAAATTCCAATGAATTTCCAGGCCTGTCTGAACTGAAATGGAAATGACGCAATGTGCAGACGATATTGGCCTCCTACGGTACAGCCTGTGACAGCTGCCTGCGCGGGCAGGAAGGGGCGGGGCTGACCTGCTGGCCCTGGGAGGACTGGAAGAGCTGGGCGACAGCGGCGAAGGCGTCGGAGTTGTGCAGCCGAGGCACCATGGAGCTGACTGGAGCCTCAGAGACCGCCTGCACTGGAGGAGAGGGGGAGCCTGCAGGAGCGCACACACACACACACACACACACACACACACATACACACACGCACACGCACACGCACACGCACACGCACACAGGCACACACGCACACAACACACACACGCACACGCACACGCACACGCACACACACAATACACACATACACACACACACACACACACACACACAATACACACAATACACACACACACACACACACACACAGACACACAGACACACAGACACGCGCACACACACACACACACAATACACACACAATACACACACCACACACACACCACACAGACACACACACACAATACACACACACACAATACACACACACACACACAACACACACAACACAACACACACACACACACAATACACACACGCACACACACAATACACACACGCACACACACACACAATACACACACACAGAGCACATACACAAACAGACATACACATGCATAACACATACACACACGCACACACACACGTATATACATACACACACACGTACATACACACACACAGACAGACAAACACACAAAGCAAGTGCACAGGCACACACAAAATCAATTTCTTCTTTTCTACAGCTCTGCTTCTCTAATCCTTTTTAAAAACTTGCTGACATTTAAAATTTGACATTGAAGACATTTTTGTGAAAGACTGCAGTATGGCTGCACAGTATCAGATTTGTCATACCCCAGTATACAGCATTCCTGTCATTTCATAAATCATAGGCTTGGCACACCAGACTTGCAGGACAATTATTTCTATTCCTGGAAAAGTAGTCTTCACAGTTCTCCAGCCACTAGATGGCGCTGACATACGAGGTGGCAGTAACAGAAATTCCCTGATGAAAATAGAGCTGGCGAAATTAATGATTTGATATCTGGCTCTGCCTATTTATCACTTAATGTGTACACTGCCAGACTCTTTGCCATTTAGCCTGTGCACGACACCTGTCAATCAAAAACCATGGCACCAAAATTCAATTGAGGTTCGAATTTGGTGGGCATGACTGTGACCTCATGTGACACACAAAATGTCACTTATCTGAATTTATTTGATTATGTTTTGGAATGGGGAAGCAAATCTGGTGAAGCAGTGTTGAAAATAGATACCATGAAAAACATTTAATACCGCGGTATATAATGCTATCAGTATCCCATGCAACCCTACCCTGCAGTGAAACCCCCGACCCCTGACCCCGCTGCGTTACCTGGGTCTGGAAGGTGGTTCTCTGTGTCAGGCAGGGCTCCACCGCTGCTGGAACCTGCAGCCATGTCCAGCAGCGGCTGGATGATCTCGATCTTAAACACGCCGTTCTTCTGCCACAGATTCAGCACGCGCACGATCTTACTCTGAAACACACACCACACACACCAGGATCAGCACACGCACGATCTTACTCTGAAACACACACCACACGCACACACACACACCAGGATCAGCACACGCACGATCTTACTCTGAAACACACACCCACACGATCTTACTCTGAAACACACACCCACACGATCTTACTCTGAAACACACACAACACTAGGTTCAGCAGGCGCACGAGTGTACTCTGAAACCAACCCACACATAATCCTGAGGACTTTAAAATGTACAAAAACTCTTCAAAGTAAAAGTAGTGTAAATATCAGTAACCAAAAACCACACACTAGTAATGTACACTGCATCTCACCACAGTGAAAGCTTGTCAGCGTAGCATCGCGGAGACCTAGCCTGTCTTCGTGCAGACTTGTACCACATCCTCCAGCTATTAATCTCAACACCATCGGCATGTTAGCGTAGCGTCACAGAGACCTACCCTGTCTTCGTTGGGACACAGGCAGAGGTTCTCGAACGTTCCCATGATGTTTTTGGTGAACCGGGGACCGAAGACGTCCTTGTCTGCCCCGAACTGGTGCCGCGACTGCCGCACGATGGAGTCCACCACGTACAGGCCCGGGACTTTGTATTCCGGCTTACACTGGAGGAGGGGGGGGGGGGGGGGATTCAGATCACAGTTAAAGACAGAAAAGAGCCTTTCAGTCACATTCAGGTTTCATTCAAAAATAACTACTTCAAAATCTAAAACTTTGTAGAGAAATCTAAATGACCTCATTCAGAAGTCCAATTGGCCAAAAATCCGAATTTTTCCTCTATAACTCCCCTATAGCATATGTATTTTTGTTGATAACAATACAGCAAAGATAAGATTGTTTCTTTTGCAGAAAGTCCACGTGCTTTCTTTAATTCGCTCACCTTTTTGATGAATTTCTCGACAATCTGGACGACGTGCTTGTACAACTAAAAACGACAACAAGACATTTTTTCACTCAGTGCAGAAACAGCTTCTCTGCACAGCCCATAGTCACAGACCAAGTCTGTTCTCTTACTCATTGATGACACAGCAATAGTGACTCACACACTCTCACACACTCTCACACACACACACACACACACACACACACACACACACAACTAGACCTACAGTTCTGACAGTAAAACGATGACTAACACAACAGCAGTAAATATCCTCGGCACAATCCATGGCTTACCTTAATGGCCTTAATGGCCGACTTTGTGATGGCGATCATCTTCGCTCGAGAAATGGGTGGCTTCATGTCCATCAAGGAGAACAACTGTGGAAGAGACGCGTAAAACTCATCAATGAATGCAGTGTACCAGCGTGCAGAGCCGCACTCACACCAGCAGGTGCCCGGTTGCCGCACGGCGGTGGGGAAAAGGGTAGGGAGGGGGGGAAACTGGAGGACCAACATGGCAGACTGACAACTGGGGGTCACACATGCCTCGCCACCAACGACTAAAAGGATGGATGTCACCAGAATGAGTCACATCACCACAGCGGCACAGCAGCTGAGGTCATGTTCCCTGTTTACCACAGACAGACACAGAACAGGATACAGTTACAGGACATTCAAATGAGGGGCTACTCCGTTACGCACACGGGTTTTAGGCCTGCCGTCCTGCAGGGCGCACAGTCTGCGGGCTGTCGTTCAATCAGCAGCCAATTTAGGATCTCGGACTCTTCAGCCAATCGGTGATAAGCATTTGCATCCTGAAAACACGCTGAAAACTAGCAGACACAACTGCTCTCTAAAATTACTCGGGGCTCCCTCAGGCACCATCAGACGGCTTGTCAAACACAAAGAAAGGAAGAAACACACACACACACACACACACACACACACACACACACTGTTAGAGCCCAACAGTGGTCATATAAAAAAGCACTTAGTAATGATGTGTGAGCTCTCTCTGTTTGCCTGTCCCCCTCTCAGCTCAAAAGTGGTCAAGTAAAATAAAATCAGCACTTGGTAAATGTGTGTTCGTTCGAACTACCTGTCTCACACACACACACACACACACACACACACACACACACACACAAACACACACAAACACAGTGGCATCTATGTTCCATTTCATAGCAGTCATATTAGGCCATTATTTTAGCAACACAAAAGCTGACCAATACAAATACTAAAATAGTTCGGCATCCTGAATCAAGAGAAATTCAGCCTTCGACAACGCAAACTCCCTCGTGTTCACTTGGTTTGATTTCATTTTATTCATTTATTTTTTAAGCCTGAACGAAAATCACTTTGACGATCTCTATCAGAGCTTCCTAACACTCTTTCAAGGAAGACACTGTGGTTCATTCATTATCTAACCACATGCAATACCCTCCCATAAACTGGCTAATAATTCTCGACAGTCCTGTCTTACAATGTATGTAATGTCATGTAAATGCACGCACGCAACCAGAACACTTTGTGGGGAGGGAGAAAACGTGTCTCCAATCATACAGGGCCTAAACGCCAGGCAATACCAGAAGCGATATGTCAGTATTCGGATCAGGGCTACATTTCCTTGTTAATCAGCAGATGACCGCATAAGCTACAGAAAAAAAGTGATGTCTGATATTTTAACACCCTTAATTTAACCTTTAATTGCTGTCTAATTATTATGTTATTAAACAAATACAAGACTTGTGCAGTTTTTGTGAAGACATCTTTAATAAAACAAATGACAGTTGTCTGACAGTCTCTTTACTTTTACTCAACTTTGGTATATGTTGCCTGGGTGTGTGCGCGTGTTTAACGGCTATATATACGCTATAATACAATGCTTATTAGGAACTCCAAAGTTAGGCCAAGTAATAATTTATTCGACTGTCTTTCTTGGAATTGCTTGTAATTACCTTACAAGCAGATTTTAGCAACCTGAGGCATGGATGGAAAGTAATAATGGTTGTTATATTACAAGTTAAGTGTCAGACTGAATACAGAACACTAAATATGAAAAACGTCTTTCGGACACATTCAAGAGAACTATTTTATTAAGTTTACTCGGAGACATATGAGAGAGATTTAGCCAACTATGCTTCAGATTTTGGGTGTGAGTTCGAGGGCACATGCGGATACCGCATGAACTCTCCACTCTAACCGTTAGCTATCTTGTTATTATAGCACACTAGAGGGGCTAACCCACTTGCATCACAAAACTGGGAAACAGCAAGACTGCAAGAAGCTAGACATAGCTAGCCAATAACACCGCACAACCTCTCGCAAACATACACACAATCAGATGGAGCCCCAACGAGGAAGTACTACCTTCTTCCCCGCGTATTGCCTAGTTTAGCAAGCTGCCAGCTAACATTAGCTTGCTAGCTACCTTGGTAACCACACACTACCACTGGAGTTACGCTCTCTGCACATAACTATACCTTTCCCGAGTTTAAGCTCAATTCGACTACTGCAATACACCAAGCAAGACACATGTAACTATTTACGTTGCAGCTCATTACAAATGACACCTGGTTAGTAACACACCCACACTGAACCTGGTTAGTTTGCTGGCTAGCAGCTAGCTCGCTTTTTGGGAGACCAGAACGTCACTCCAGCAACATTGGGGCAGCTAGACAGTACGGCGGGGTTTTGCATGCACTAAACAAGCACAAACTGGTCCGGAGCTTTCACGGTGTACCTAAAGCACACAGCAAAGTGTCCGTGTGCTATCAATTTCACAGCAGGTGTGCAGTTCAAGCTTGCGGCCAGAGCAAGACTACTCCGTCCGCGGCCTCCACAAGTGCAGACTCGGACGGCCGAGTTCTCTTGACGGGAGCCGCCACGGTTCCAAGAGTTTTTCAGGCCCCAGTCGCCCACACAGACCGGCTTACCTCCTGGTTGAAAGCGTTGACGGCGTCCATTGTCTCCCGTCTCTACGACCTTTCCTCTGTAGCGTCCAGCACTCTAATATTGCCAATGTTTATCTCCGGATAGGCCGGTCTAACATGTCCGCTTCCAGCAGTTGTAAGCAGCAGACGGTCGGCGGGTATGGAGCCGAGCGCAGAGCAGGATGGGATTGCTACAATCTCCCAGATCTCCGCAATGTGGCGGTGTTGTCTGAGATTTCCTTCATAAAACATTGCCAATATTACCGTGTTGCATCCTTTACTTTTGTTTGGAGCACCACATAGTGCATTGTTTTTGAGTTTTTCCAAGTGAAATCACAAATTGGTCAATGGCTCAAATGGAACCAGACTGGATCAGTAACTTGAACTGTCCTAAAAAAAAAATATATGCATAAATAAATAATAATAAATAATAATAAATAAATTGTATGCATATACATGTACATTACATTTAGTCGGGTACTTTGAACAGAATAATTCACAATTTTATGTAATATTTATTTTATCAATGCGGTCATTTGAAAATTAATGAATAGAATAATCAAAAAATATATATACGCCCTAAGCAAATAAGTGTTAATTGTGCTGAATGTAGGCTACTTTTTCAAAATTGGGAACATTTTCTAGTTTTCTAGTTTACAAAACACTCAACAGCTTGTCGAAAACTGCGCTTGCGTTGCAAATAAAGACCGCTAGGTGGTGTGTTGTTCCCGTTTTTCAATGTTTTGACAGATCCATATTCACCTCGTGCGAGCTGTTTTCACGTTTCACAATTTAGACAGCCCGTGTCATTTTGTACGGAAAAAAATCGGATAGAAAATGTGTTATTTTGTGCTGAAAAAAAAAAGAAATCTAAATAAATGCGGACCGTCTCACGAAAAGCAGTGAAAGAGAATGCTAATTATCTCACTGCGGGATATATAACTCATCATTAGCCTGTATAAGGACAATGAAAAGGGCAGTCTGCTCGCGACAGTAGACCACCTCTCACGTCCCTCTGCCGCAAACAGTGAAAAAGGTTCGCTTTGTTAATTATTACTGTATTCCTCATTCTCTCGCTTGTTTCGCTGGCAATTGCACTCGATTGATCGCACACGTTGCAAAAGCCCATCCTTTAAAAATGCACATTTCAGAAGAGTGCCCGTTGTTTTTTTTGTTTTTTTGTTATCATTCCAGCATTTTAATTGATTGTTGTTCTGCGGAGGAGAACATTTCCCAGTAGGTGGTTCTATTCTCGCCGCCAATGTTACTGTAGCTAAATAATTTCACACTTTCTGAAGCAGCCAAACGAGTGTTACCTGCCAATGAACTGCGGAGCCACGTGCCACCTTATGGATAAAAAGAGACAGAAATGTATATCTTTTTTTTGTGTGTGTGTCTTATTGCATTGTTATTTATCAATTTAAGTATTAAAATGTTCACAATAACATAGCCCAAAGACTGAACATGATCCTAACAGATGAATTGTGCAACCACCTGTAACCGATTTTGGTTAACATGTCATAACATTCTTAGCTACTTTACATATATTCCTGAAACATTTATGGAAAAACAAATGTTTCGTTGGTTCAATATTGGCGTCTGGGGACCCGGGGCTTATCTAAAGGCAAGATATTACAACGTAGGGTATGTCTATTTGTCACGTAAACCTGCCTCTAAGGAGCTGCTTCGGGACAAATAGAACAGATGAAGTGTCTGATCCTCGGGATGGGGAAATGTCAGAAGTCATACACATCCGCTGAGGACGAGGAGGAAAGTTTCCGCTGTACTTTGGTTTTTCATTGTTGTCTGCGCTGTTGCTGAGCTGATCTGGGGGGGCTGGCTGGAGGCGGTGCTCGGATGATTTACGAGCTGGAGGTGCGAGCACATTTGCTCCCACCGAAGTCTGTTGTCGGGTTACAGCCTACCATAACTGCGCAGTGAGGCGGGGCTCCGTGCTTCAAACTAGAAACCCCTGCTTGCACTGCCGCGAAACAGTTACTTCGTTCTACTGCTACAGTACAGAGGGTCAACGGTTTTGTGTAAGGAATAGTGTTCACGTGCGTTACAGTACCACGGCAACATAAGGAATTATTGTCATTATACTGAGAGGTAGTGTTTATCTTCCAATAGAGCAACTGTTTTAAACTTTTCGTCTCAGCCACGAATGGTACAGTTACATAATAGTTCGGCTTGGAGAGTTGCGAGTACAGCGGATTCAGAAGCTTACAGGTGTCGTGCGTTACGTGCATTGAATTAGCCGTTTGGATTCATACAGAGGGGACTTTGCTTCAGATGTCCACTGCTGACAGGACTAATCCCGTTTCAGCACACACAGGACGAGCTGGTGCCGAACACTTTTTCCAGCACTACGCACTATCACTGAAGCAAACTGTACGGCGTCGGAAGGTATCGGGATGCCCGCAGCGGACAGAGAAATGGTCATTGACGGTACTCGACTTTTTGGTTTTAAACCAACAGCGTGTGTGGCAGAGAACGTAGCCCCGCCGCCCCTGAATGGCTCCACGTCGGGGGACATACTTCGCAATTTTTACCACACCAAAAGGGTTGGGAATTATCTTATCGGAAGGAAGCTTGGAGAGGGCTCCTTCGCCAAAGTTCGTGAGGGTCTGCACGCAATGACCGGGGAAAAGGTATGTCTCTGTGCATTCCGCAGTTACATGTGGAGGAGAATCTCTTTTTACAAGTTTTTACAGAAAATTAGAAATGGGACAGATATGTTTCACGATGTCAACAGTCAACAGTTTAATTTAAAAACACTAGGCGACATTAACGATTCGGGGCTATATTAACGATTCCATTCATGCTCGTCTTCTTTTTCTTTTCTCTCTTGTAAACTTATTCTGAGATTATTTTTTTATAGTATGCTCTGTGTGTGTGAGAGTGTGTGAGTGTGTGAGTGAGTGTGTGAGTGAGTGATAATAACTCATAGTTAATCATGTTTGAATTCCAAATTAGTTGCTCAATACTTAATAATCCATTCGTTTGAAACACTTGATTTCTCGTGTATTTCTTCGGAAAGGTGTTGGTCAGAAGCAGCGTAATTGTGATTAGGATAACGCAATCCTCGATTAGTCACACCTTCCAGTCAGGGCTATTGGGTAACCAAGACAATCGGAAGCTTATTGAGTTAATAAGCCCCGGAGAAAGTGACTGACGCAAATCAGGATAATAATGGGTGTAATAGCATAGCATATTATTAAGCATATTATGTAGATTTGTGGGGTTCTGTAATGCGCATTACTTCCAGGTCTGGGTTGTTGGCAGTTGAGTTTCGAGGAGGACTGTTGCTCTTTCTACTGTAGGCTACTGTGTACCGAGCACACTTGGGTTCCTTCACTGAAAATGCAAGACAACACACTCTGAGAAATAAAGTGGCAGTGGAGAAACGTTTTTGTTCTTCAAGGATTTAAACTTTCCCGAATGTATCCTGGTAGAAAGTAGAGTAATGTTCTCTTTGGGTACAAATGATTACGTTTTCCAAGCTAATAAGGTACAAATTAATTATATATTGCTAGCAAGGGGTAGAACTTACATAGGGTACCTAAGCATTTGTACCTTGGGCATTTTTCGTACCTTTTATTTCTGTGTTGGCAGACACTCCCTGATCACACCCATGAATTGAAGACGTGATGCATTTATTCATGGTCTGCGCGCGCGTGGCGCACAGATATTGACCTCTGCCGCAGAAATCTTTAACGAGCAACGAGAACCGCCAGCCGTCGCCTGCGCTCCCATTGGTCGACCACACAGTCTGATCTTCTCTGCTATTGGTTGCCGTCTGTCTGCTTTTGTGCTGGGGATCCGTGGCTCCATTCATTAGCATATGGGAAAACAAGCACTTGTGTTTTTTTTTTGTTTTTTTTGTCTTCGTTTTTGTGGGTGACCTGGAATTCCTATTTAGCATATGAAGGATTAAGCCCCCCCCCCCCCCCCCTTCCCCAAAAACGTTCATTAGTATCACCCCCACCACAACCGTTAAAAAGGGGGAACACTCCCTATTGCCGGGGAGAAACGGGGGCACGCTTCTCCGGATGATGCAAACCCAGGAAATCAGAAAGCGTCTCATCGTCATGTTTACAGTCTCGCTCTCCCTCTGCGCTCACTTGCGTTCATCCTAGCGCGGTTTAACCTCACGTCACATCACCGGGGGCAGCGAGTGGGGGAGGGGGGTTATGAGGGGAGCAGGGGGGTGGGAGTGTAGCACATGCTCCTTGGGTCTGTGAACATGTCTAACCCAGATTTTCACCCCGGCTCTTTGTCTGAGGGGTGAAGATAAACGGGGCGCCAGTCAGACAGATCCCCCCCCCAGCCCTGCCTCCTCTCCCTACTCCACACCTTCGCCGCGCCCCCCCCCCCCCCCCCCCCCGTACCCCCCTTTCCATGTTATCAGAGGCAGGAAAAACAGGGATATCTGTAGTGATGGCTAAGGGTGCCAGGATGCCAGATTGGTATCTGGGGTGACTCCTGGCATTGGGGAGGGGTCGGGGCTGGGGCTCTCATCCATTCCCCCTCCCCCCAAAAAAAAAAAAAAAAAAAAAAGACTCTCAGTGAACGTAACCGATGCAATTATTTGCTCCACTGGAGGTGCATGTCTGTTTGCCCGCTGACCTCCATGCAGAAGGCGGTTAAGTGCACTCTCTAGGAAGGAATGACCTCACCAAGGTGGCGTCTTAGACAAAGGTGTAGACTAATTTAACAATGTTTTCCGAAGCGCCTCCACCAACTGGGTGAGAAATATGCAAGAGGAGGAACTGCACCTTCGAGCCTCTTCTGGGAATCCAGTTCAGTTTGAATTCTTTCTTCTTTCTTTTTTTTTTGGCCGAGTCAACTAAAAACAAAATAATACATTTACATCTTACATAATCTGTACAACAGTCACACGCCAGTGTGGATGCCGTATGTGTGCCCTTGGTCTGTGCACAATGTAGTCACGCCAGTTTTCAACCGGAGGACTCGGAACGGTGCCAAATGCCGACGGTAGCAGAATTCATAATGGCTTTGAAACAAAGAGATGATTTAATAACGCGTGTTACAGTTGACACGTCAAGGTGTTTTGTCAAAGTGCATTATATAATACTGTCATATTGCATAGATATGTTTTATCAAAGTGCATGAGTCTTTATATAATCATAATAATACTAATAATAATGGAAAATGAGAGTTCTTGGTCTCCTCTCAGGGTGACTGGATTCTTACATTTGGTGCTTTGTTCCGAGGCATCCCTTTATAGCGTGTGACAAATGGGCTGAGCGAACAGGCCATTTGGCGGTTTCACTGGCTGTGAAGTCATTTCGCTTCAGAACAGTCGAGTGTCTCACCCCTGTAGTCTCGCGCGCGCACACACTTACACACACACACACACACACACACACTCATACGCACACATACACACACACTGTCTCGCACACACACACTTACACCGTTACACACTCATACACACACACACACACTCATACGCACACATACACACACACTGTCTCGCACACACACACTTACACCGTTACACACTCATACACGCACACACTCATACACACACACATACGCACACATACACACTGTCTCACGCACACACACACACACACACACATACGCACACATACACACTGTCTCACACACACACACACACACACACACACACACACACACACACACACACACACTCATACGCCTGCCTGCCTGCTGTGCTTCCTCTCAGAGCTGCTGTGAAATTAGGGTCCCGGGGCTCGATATACCCGACAGGGGGTCCGTGTGTGTCCAGCTCACCTGTTCCCCTCCGCTGGGCGGCGGACACACACCGTTAAGCACAGAGACTTTTAATTAACCATCAGCAAACTCCCGTAGCGTTACTCCTTCAGCTAAAAAAAAACAAAAAAAAACAGAAGTCCACTCAGTTTGCACATGACCATAATCTCAGCTCTTCAATGGCGGTTGGGACGGCAGCATATTACCATAATCTCAGATCTCCAGTGTCTAGACTCCTGTTCTTTCTATTCTCCATTCCCCCTCTCTCCTCTTCACCCACCTGCTCTCTGTCTGTCTCCCCATTTTCTTTCTCTCTCCCTTGCTCACTCACTCACTTACTCTCTTTCTTTCTCTCTCTCTCCCTCTCTCCAATTGAAAATGCTTTATTGGCATGAAACACATTTGTAAATATTGCTAAAGCGTACACACAGAACCAGGAATAGTTAAGAGTGATGCATTGCGATAACGACTACAATGGAACACCCTTTGTTTTCCCTCTCTCCTTGTGATTTGTGGCAGTTGGTGGTTTTCTGTGCCTTCTGATGCTTTGTTGTCGTGTTACAATAAAAGTGTATTAACTCAACCTCTCTCTCCCTCCATCCCTCTCTGCTCTCCTTCTCTCTGCTCTCCCTCTCTGCTCTCTCTCCTCTCCCTCTGCTCTCTCTGCTCTCTCTGCTCTCCCTCTCTCCCTCTCCCTTTCTGCCCCACCCCCTCCCTCCTCTCCCTCTCTGCTCTCTCTCCTCTCCCTCTCTGCTCTCTCTGCTCTCTCTGCTCTCCCTCTCTGCTCTCTCTCCTCTCCCTCTCTGCTCTCTCCTCTCCCTCTCTGCTCTCTCCTCTCCCTCTCTGCTCTCTCTCCTCTCCCTCTCTGCTCTCTCTCCTCTCCCTCTCTGCTCTCTCTCTCTCCCTCTCTCCCCCCTCTCTCCCTCTTTCTCAGGTGGCGGTGAAGGTCATCGATAAGCGGAAGGCGAAGAAGGACTCGTACGTGACTAAGAACCTGCGGCGGGAGGGGCAGATCCAGCAGATGATCCGGCACCCCAACATCACGCAGCTGCTGGATGTGCTGGAGACGGAGAACAGCTACTACCTGGTGATGGAGCTGTGCCCCGGGGGCAACCTCATGAACCGCATCTACGAGAAGAAGCGTCTGGAGGAGCGCGAGGCCCAGAAGTACGTCCGCCAGCTGGTCATGGCCGTCGAGCACCTGCACCGTGCGGGCGTGGTCCACAGGTGAGCCCCCCCCCTCTCTCTCTCTCTCCCTCTATATCACTCTGTTTCTCTCCCTCCCTTCCTCTCTTTCTGTCTGTTTCTCTCTCTTTCTCACACACACACACACACCTATATGTGTGCGTGTTTTCATGCATACGCATAACTGCTGTTTTTCTTCGGGTGTAATTCAAATGAGACTGGTGTGAGTACCAGCGCTCTCCCTGTGATGAACAGGTGTGTGTGAGAGTGTGTGAGAGTGTGTGTGAGAGAGAGAGAGAAAGTGTGTGTGAGAGTGTGTATATGAGAGAGAGAGTGTGTGAGAGTGTGTGTGTGAGAGAGAGAGAGTGTGTGTGTGTGTGTGTGTGTGTGAGAGAGAGAGTGTGTGTGTGTGAGAGTGTGTGTATATGAGAGAGTGTGAGAGTGTGTGTATGAGAGAGAGTGTGTGTGTGTGTAGCAGCTCTGTTTTACGCGGTGCGGAGAGAAGGAGAGGGCTTCCCGGTACAGGGATGAGTCACCGTTCCCGGTGGGAATCGCTCAGTATTCCGACTCCGGACCGGACAGTCTGGCTTTTGTGAATCCTGGTGACGGGACATAATGTGCCCCTTGTGGGATGCACAGAAACCAACAGTCCATCCGTTCCCCTTCGCTTCTTTTGGGAAATGGTGGATCTTTTTAGATTCGGCATCAATCGTGTCCCTTCATTTAAGGACACCAGCGGTGACCACTTCTCAGGATGCTGGTTTGACCGTTCCGGCCCAAAAAACTGAATACCCTTCTGTCAAACTGAGAGCTAAATGTGCATATCTATAAGCATTCATTTTTACCTTCTGATACTTTTTAACTTCTAACTGTCAGGGTATTCACCTAATTTTGGTGTGAAGTCCAATGTGTCATAATAAACGCTTGCAAATTGGCATAGTGTGACATCGTGAAGACTGCAGTTTTAAAAGTAAAATATAATAATAAATGTAAATCAGCAGGAACTTGGTTTGTGAATGTGTCGGCCATCTTGTGTGAGACCTTTCTTTGTCTGCGCCGTCATTACTAGATTAAATTAACCCGTGAATCTTTCCCTGCAGAGATCTGAAGATCGAAAACCTTCTGCTGGATGAAAACGACAACATCAAGCTGATAGGTAATTCATCAGCGTCGGAAACGTTTGCACCTATCCAATTCGCAACTCTCATTTCTCGGTCTTGGTGCGAGAATCTCCTTCACGTTCAGGGTATTGTTTCTTATCTGAGAGATAATTGAATCACTGGGGATGGCAGTGATAGTTCGCCTCACTCCAGAAATTGTGAGTCCATTAACTGTGGTTGAGAGGAGACATGTTTGCACATGTGGCCGTGTTTAAGTGCCGGCGAGTATCTCATTAATGCTAAATAACCTCTCGCCTTTGTGTAAAAGCATCATGGCGGGTAACGGCCTAATTTATGGGCCGACGTTAAGTGTGGCAAACAGGTTCAGCCGTTTAACTGGAGCACTTCACACCTCCACCGTGGAGGCCCGCCCCACCCCCTCTTCAGACGCCCTAATTTACCCAGCTCTCCCCTCTCCCCTCCCCCCCCCCTCCAGACTTTGGCCTGAGCAACTGCGCAGGAATTCTGGGATACTCGGACCCGTTCAGCACGCAGTGCGGAAGCCCTGCCTACGCCGCCCCGGAGCTCCTGTCCCGGAAGAAGTACGGCCCCAAGGTGGACGTGTGGTCCATGTGAGTGGCCCCCCGCGCTCTAGAACCCTCCCCGCCCTGCTCTAGAACCTTCCCCGCCGCGCTCTAGAACCTTCCCCGCCCTGCTCTAGAACCTTCCCCGCCGCGCTCTAGAACCTTCCCCGCCGCGCTCTAGAACCTTCCCCGTCACGCTCTAGAACCTTCCCCGCCGCGCTCTAGAACCTTCCCCGCCGCGCTCTAGAACCTTCCCCGTGTCGTAGCTCGTCATCGTGTCTTCCTCTCGGGTCTTCATTTCTAGGGACGGTCGTATCGCCGCGTGTATCTTCATCTTGATGTTGTAACCTGCAAAAAAAAAAAAAAAAAAAAGGATTTTATTCTCATCTTATTTCTATGACTTTTTTTTGCTAAGCAAGTCAAGACTTTTCCAATGAGGCGAGACAGTTTTATTCATTTTAAGATTTGGCAATGAGGTAAAGTCAAACTTAAAACAAGCTAATATTTTCTTTTCTTTTTTTTTTTAAAGATATTTTTTCAGCTTTATTGGACAGTATACAGTATAGAGAGACAGGAAGAATGGGAGCGAGAGAGAGGGAAAGACATGCGACAAATGTCAGACGGTCGGATTCGAACCGCCGACGTCGCGGCTCGCAATGAGCATGCGGTCAGTGCTCTGCAGGCTGCGCAACCGACACCAAACAAGCTAATATTTTCTACTTAAAAATTACATCTAATATTTTTATTTGAATATTGTAAGACCTTATTTGTCCTTTAACATATATTTTTTTATAACTTGCCATGACTTTACTGACTTAGCCGAGGCTTAGCGTGTGACTAGACTCGAGGTCCAGGGCGATGGATAACCGATACTTCATCAGAATCAGAACCTTAACTGACCCGTGTTCTGTAGGCGTTCTGACGACCTTCGCCACGCTCGGTGCCTGTCGCGTTTGATAAAGGTGCCCGTCAAATAAAAAAACTGATGTAATGCCAGTGTCCCCGTTTACTCTGACGGCAAGGCCAGCGGTACGGCGTGACGGGTACAGAACCGGCTTTTCAATGTCGCGTGGCTGTCCGTGCCCCTGATAAAGTTATCTAACCTGAATTGATTCAGCGCACAAATATCTGGTGGTATAGATGGCGTGTGTTTAAAGAATGGAACCCGTGTAGGTGGTTCTGGATCGGAGGCTATGACACATTCCTGAATGTGATTTGCATGTTGTCAAGTCAGGGAGATGTTTTTGTGGTTTATGACCTGTCAGGCAGTCATCTTTTTGATTGCCTGTTGTCAGCTCTATTGTGCTGCTGTTTTGCGCTCTGCTCTTAACTGGAACCGAACTGTTCCAGTGAAATTCTGGAAATTCTGCTTCATGTGAAGCTGTAAAATGGAGGACGCAGCCGAGCCGAGCTGACTTGCGTAGGTGCTGCGTACTTTCGGTCACTCTGAAATATATTCGTTATTTTAGAAAGCCAAGCGACAACTTTCACAGGGAATTTCTATTAAATGAAGGTTTCAGATTTTGATTGTGATCGTATTATTGAACCTGGGCCTTTCTTTCTTTTGTGTGTGTGCGTGTGCGTGTGGCGTGTGTGTGTGTCTGTGTGTGTGTGTGTGTGTGTGTGTGCAGAGGGGTGAACATGTACGCCATGCTGACCGGAACCCTTCCCTTCACCGTGGAGCCCTTCAGCCTCCGAGCTCTGCATCAGAAAATGGTGGATAAGGAGATGAACCCCCTGCCCTCTCACCTGTCCACAGGTAAACGCCCGCTCTGCACTTACGAGTTCTCCTCGGGCTCACCCACGCCTGTACGTTCTGTTCTGGAACTTTCCACGCGTGTGTGTGCACGACCACACAGCCTAAGACGACAACAAGCTTTGTTTACTGAGGGTGTGCGTGCGCGACCTCATCTCCATCAGCCATTAAAAGGTCAAATTAGGCCTGAGGAACAACAACAACTCCTCAGTCTGTTTGTGTCTCCTGTTTGCTCGTGTGTCTGTTTGAAGTCCGGCCTCTCGCGTTTTCCTCCGCCTGCCTCGGTTTCGTAGCTCTGGCCAAGTCTCCAGTAGAAAATCTAATAGAAGGAGCTTTTTTTTGGTCGAAAACATTTTGAGGAATTGGCTGTGTCGTCTCTGTCTCTCGGGAGTCGGTGTTTCAGTTGAACTGTTGGAACGCTTAAATTCCGCAGGCTGTAAAGTGAGATGGAGCCACAGTCATTTCTCCAGCAAGAGCTTTCACATTTTGGCATGTAAATCAGAACATGTTAGTACAGTATGACATACTGCCAACAGACTGGCGGTCCTCCAGTGAGTTATGTAACCGAACATAAAAATCTCAGGATTTTACAGGCTCGTTAATTCTGAACTTCAGCAAATGCCTGTGCTCATAACATTGTGTTCCCTACCAGGCCCTTTGCTCCAAGACACGTCTCACAGTAGTTACATTTCAAAGAGATTAATATGAAAGTTTTATTTTTCTGTGTCAGTATTCTTTATTCCTTTTGTTTTATGCTCATTTGCATAATTAATGAGCGCACAGGAAATGAGTCAACGCAAACCAGTTCCACGATAAACAAAAGGAACATTTAAATGAACATTGCGTTCAGAAGTGATGACAAATGATCTGTACTGAGTAGTGAAATTCCTTCATTATATTTGCTAAATAGTGGTAGCAGGACTAACCAGTTTTGTTCACTTTTTTGTAATTTTCCAGGGTCAAAAAAGTAAATGTAAGAAAACGAGGGATTCGTCATGAGTCTAGGAAGGCGTGTCAAGGCCTTTGTAGGTTATCACACACCTCGATCTTCGTCTTATGCAAATACAGTCTTGCTGTGTCGCCCTGGGCCTAAAGCGGATAACTCCACTGTCTATGGAGTTTGTATGGGAGCTCTGTGTGGGTGTTGTATGGGAGCTCTGTGTGTGTGTGTCTGTGCATGTCCGCAGTCCGGTGCGACGGAAATCGATGCAAACTCCCCGTCAGGACGAGTCTCTCACCCTGACCCACGACACGTCTGGTCGTTATTATTATTATTTATTATTATTATTTATTATTATTCCCGCCCGTTTCTGCACCCGTCACGGGATTCACATTTTAGAGCGGAAAACGGCTGAGAATAAAACGCACAACGTGTCCCATCCGCCGGTTTACCTGCCCCCTCGTAAACCTGTCTGTGAAAGAACGGGTCTGGGATTCCAAGTTGTTTTTCCGGAGATTGTGTCCGGATTACACTCCCCGAAATGAGCTCTTGAATGCCTGGGGGGGGGCGTTTAATGAGCGGCTAAAGAGGCAAATTGCCCAATCGTGTCTCTCTTGTTGGCTTAAAGTGGATTGCTGAGTTACTGTTAATGTGTGTTTTTTGCGTCTTTGTTATGCTTCTTGCCTCTCAGGCAAATGCGTGAAAATGTAACAGGCTGGTGTTGGTTACACATTTTTATGGGTTTGGGGGGTTTTTTGTATGTGTGGACTAGCTTCATTTATTTGGTGTGTTTGGTCGACAGATGCCATCAGTCTGGTGAAGAAACTTCTGGAACCCGATCCCATCAAGAGGCCCAACATCCACCAGGTGATGTCCGATCCCTGGCTGAACCTGGGGAACCCCCAGACAGGAGCACCGTACCTGAACAGGTGAGGCTGGGGTCTGCGCCCAAAAATGGGAGCGGCATATCTACGGTAACGGGGAACCGAGGCTCTTTTTAAACTCTATAATCGGTGGGTCAATTAAAAGCTGTCAGTTCTCGACTCAACAAATCAATTGAAAGATTCCGTCCGCTGATGAATCGATCAATAGATTCCACCCACCATTAATCCAAATGAATCCAAAATGGTTGGTTGGAGATAACAAGATATGCCCTGCCTTTTCGTTAAAGAGTGAACCAGACCTGGGTCAAATATGTCATTGTTTTGGATTCAAATAGTCTTCTACCCTTTACTGAGCTTGTCTAACGTAACGTAGTGTATTGGAGCCTATGAAGTGCTCTCAAAAAGTGCAAACCCTACAAATCTCAGGTAATCTCAATTGGCTCAATTGCACCAGGCAAAATCAATCGAGCACAGAAAAGCGTTTGAATACAATTACAACGGACAGGCTGCTCCGGGCAGCCCCCGCATGGCGTACTCGTGCTGGCCCGAATTCGCCGGGGCGGGGGTTTTAGGTCCCCAGCGAACCCTCTCTTAACACCGGCACCTGTCCCTGTTCCCCCGCAGGATCCACATCGAGGAGATCAACCACATGGTGCTGCTGCACATGACGGAGAAGATGAGCTACAAGCACAGCGAGGTGCTGAGCGCCGTGCTCACCAACCGGGCCAGCCACACGCTCGCCGTCTACTTCCTGCTCAACAACAAGATGAGGAGGCTGTCCAAGGAGTACAGGGTGAGTGACAGCCCGGCCGGCCAATCACGGCGCCCGGACGGGCCCCGCCCACGCCTGGGTCGGATGCGTTGTCGGAATCGTTTCAGATCGCATGCAAAAAGTGTATTACCAATATTGAGGAAAAATATGTATTGATGTAAAATATGTAAAAAAAATAAAAAAATAAAAATAAAAACCCATCCTGGTAGCATTGCGAAATTAGAATAGAAAGCATTTCATTGGAAAAAAGTCACTGTAAGCGCATCAGATTGGCGTTTTGACACTTTTTTAATGCAGATTGTCTGCGGAATCTTTTTAGCGATGGTATTTATTTTGGCATCTGGGCCAGTGGAAATGTACCTGGGGCGGGCGGAGCAGGGGTGTGTTCTTCATGTCGAGCCCGGGAAACGTACGGGAAACGCACCTTTCCCACCAGCGCACCGCCGCCTGTTCACCCCCGTGACAGAGACTGCAGGCGTGTGCGTGCGTCCCTGTTACATGACAGGAATAATGCTTCAAATAACTCCAGGGAACAGTTAGCCCTTTGTCTCATATTCCTTTTATGTTCTGTTGACATTGAGAAAAAAAAAAAAAAAAAAAAAAAGGTGTGTATATATATATATATATATATATATATATATATATATATATATATATATATATAAAATATTATTATATATTTAAAATATAATAATTATTATTATTATTTATTTTTTATTTCAACTGAACACATATGTGTATATACACACCATATACCATAAATATATATGGTTACATGTGGTTGCAGTCCAAAATTTGAAATATATTGTGATATAGATTTTAAGCCCTGTATGTGTATATATTTGACCCAGGCCCAGGGACTCTCCAGTGCCTCCATTTTAGGAGCATTTACTTGAGAAAATTATATTTCGTATTAACTTATTTCTATTACTTTATAAGACAAAAATATTGCCGGTGAGGTAAGACATTTCGACACATTTCAAGATTTGCCAAAGATTTAGAATAATAATTTCACCTGTCAAGCAAACTACCTTAAACCTAGCTAATATGTTCTACTTGAGAGAAAGAAAATAAGTCTTATTACAAGACTAAAGCGCGTTTTAAGACTGCAGCTTTTTGCAGTGCATTTAGAAGCACTAATTTGGAAGTGGGAATTTAACTTTGGTGCTTCTTGTGAAAAATGTTAGCGTCAGCCGTGCTCAGGCCTGGCCCAGTTAATTGCCCCATCGTGTGGGAATTGGCCATGAAACAAAGTCAAACTCCTTTAGCTGAAGGAGCGCCCCCCCCGGCCCCCCGGTACAGCCCTGCAGAACGGTACAGCGTGTCTGTGGGGGCTTTCTCTTCTGCTGCCTCACGGTCTGTTGAAGAAGTTTCTGGAAAGAGCTGGGCTGTGAAATGAGTTGAAGCCTTCAGACGGACTGATGCCATTTTACCGCCTCCTCGTTCCGCAGGAGAAGGAGGAGGTGATGGAGAAGGAGAAGAAGAACGAACTGTTCCAGACGCACTGGAGGAAGCCCATCGACAAGATCACAATCCCCCCCAAGCAGACCCCCATCTACCTGGCCCTCAGCAAGGCCCCCTCCAAGGACAAGAAGCAGAAAATAGGTCAGTGACCAGGGCGTGGGCAGAAACGCGCACACACACACACACACACACACACACACAGGCATGCACGCACGCACCACACACGCACGCACGCACACACACACACACACACACAGGCATGCACGCACGCTCCACACACACACACACGCACACGCACGCACCACACACAAAGGCATGCACGCACACACACACACACACACGCATATACACACATGAACACGCTTGCGTGCGCACACACACACACACATATGCTCACTCAAATGCATACACACACACATCCGCACACCAGATAACTTTGCACACAAACATACAACAGATGCAAACACACACACAAACACACAGCTACCCACACATGAACTCAAGTGCCATCACACATACAGACACACACGCCCTCACAGAATAACAGCCAGATCTTTATATCAACCTCTCACCAACAACTCCCACTCGCAAAGTGAGAACTAACTCCCCCAACACACACCGTTATTGAGCCTTTTAGCAGTTTTGACACGGGGCAGTATGAAAAACTTTCTGCAGCCAGTGCTAACCAGTCTAGCGCAAAGGGCTCTTTGTAGAGACGGGCAACTCACGTTTGACACTTTTGTGATGGCTGCTGTTGGTTATGTGACTGGTTATGAATTGCAATAAAAACACTACATCTGTCAATAGTCTGAGGACACATTGTTATGTTTTAGATAATCCACCCAACCCTAGCTGCAGGTCTTAAATACCACCGTATACCACCTGCTTATTGGCTGTCTCTCGCAAAACAGAATGTTCCTGATGGTGTTCAGGGTGGAGTTCCCTTGTGGGCCCTTGTGAACCACTTTGTTTGACAAAATAATTGCATTAATTTTTTTTAATGCAAAGGTGAAAATCACACTGCAGGGGTTTTCATCCTTTTTTTCTCTCACAGAAATAGTGGGAAGACCAGTTTAACGTACACCGTTCACCGCGTCATTTATTGCGAGGAGCTTAATACCATGTGGTCTCTGAGGTCTGGAACATTTGAACTCAAAATAGAATCTACAGAGGGAAAAACTCACATGGAAAACAAGAAGGTTTCGAGTAACAGAAAGAATAAAACACAAACAGGATATTTATTGTTCAGAGCAAGGGATCAGCAGATTAGATATCAAACGATCATTGTTGTGAATTAAATGGGAACCATTTACAATTCCCGTTTAGCCATTAAGCGTGACTCACAGAAAAGTGGGCCACGGAAAAGATGCATAAATCATGGCCGGAGAACGGGCGCTAGGGCTAGTCATCGCTAAAGCCGCAATCCTTTGTTACGATGACATAATGGTGGTGGGTCAAAGGTCATTCATTGTTGAGAGTTCCAGGTGGATGGAGTAGATTACCATGCAGTGTGACATCATTGTTGTGAATAAAACGGTTTATGACATCACAGGGCTGTTCCGGAACGGGCGGGTGACCGGGTCCCCTCTGTCCCCTGTGCCCCCCAGGTCTGCTGCGGTCCCTGGCTGGGGGCAAAGCCTCGCCCCTGGGTCCTGGAGGAAGCGTGGCTTCGTCCTCGCTCGAGTACCTGGAGATCCACCCGCTGTTCACCCGTACTCCGCAGCCAATCAGGCGGCTGGGGACCCAGCCCCCGCCGCCGCCGCCCGAGCAGGGGCCGCACGACGTTGACGTCCCCGCCCTGGCCCCTCCCCCGGCGCCCGCCCCCTCCCCCGCCAGCCTGGGGTCCCACTCCTGGGACTCCTTCTGCGGCGAGCCGGTGGAGAAGCCCCCCTCGCCCTGGTACAAGCTCACCAACGGAGCCCTGTCCCCCCCACGACACACCTCCGCCTTTCAGCCCGACAGCTCCTACCTGAAGAAGGCCACCATCCCCAGCCCGCCTGTCCTGATCCCGCCCGCCGCGCCCAGGAAGGCCCCCCCCCCCTCCAAAACGGACTGGACCAGCTCGTCCGACTCCAGCGGGAGCCCCCCCGGTGGGGGCGGGATGGCGGACCCCGAAAGCCCCCAGCACCGCAGCAAGTTCCCCTCCATGGGCATGGGCCAGATCCTGAAGAAGAAGATCCCCCAGCTGGGGCCCAAATCGGGGCCCTCCCTGGACATGGACCCCCACGGGGGCCTGCCGCCCTACCACATGCAGACCCTGCTCTGTGCGTCCGGGGCACTCAAGACCCTCTGCTGATGCATTGTGGGAGAATGTAAAAGAAAAGAAAAAGAAAAGAAAAGAAAAAAAAATGAACTAAGGGACACCGTGGCGGCCCACCTGTTTTGCTCTTTTTCTAACGAAACGAAACTTTTATGAAGCAAAGCAGGGTCACGTCCCCTCCACATTCTCTACATCGGAGATTTTCGCTCTCCCCGAGGTGAACTGTAAGAAGATAAATAAATAAATAAATAAAAAACACTACGGGAGTGACCACACTTTAGTCCTAGATGCGCTGTGTACACGTTTGCAGTACAAGCAGTTCTAGCTCTCCATGGCTTGTATTATGTATTCAGGGATATTTGCGCTTACATAATATTACCCTCATTCCTCTAAGATAGATGCTGCACGCCACCAGTGAGCGGAAGACAGTTAGTGTACTTGTGACATCATACGTAACATGACAAATCCTGTGTGACATCACAAATCCCTCAAATAGATGCTGCATGCCACCAGTGAGCGGAAGAGTTAGTGTACTTGTGACATCATACGTGACATCACAAATCCTGAACGCGTGCCGTCATTGTTCATGGCCTCATTCCAGGAAGTGCCGCGTGTATAATCCTCATGATATAGCTGAATACTGTGCTGTGTGATGTCTGTGAATTGTGTTGTCTGTCTTTTGGGTATGGGTCATGGATCGTTAAACTTTCTACCCTGGTGTAAAATCCAGCTATGACCAGCTTGAAATAATACCAGCTGTTTCAAAACTTGAGGTTGAGCTGGTCAAACCATGTTGAGTATAGAGCTGGTCAACCAGCTACCAGCGGTTTCAAAACCTAGCTTGAGCAGTTTTTTTTTTCAGCAGGGTACTAATGAATACTTTTTTTAAAGAATGATAGATATCTTAAACAAGCGACCTCTGCCGAAATCGACGAACGCATCGTCTTATTTTCGGACCCGACTGTTCAGAACGCCGGAACGCGGATCGCTCTCCCGAGCGGTCGTGATTGCCGGCGGTTTGTGACTTCCATCAGAAACCCCCGTAGGGAAATTGCTGCGTATCGATTGTTATTGTGTGTGTACCCGTGTGTAAGCAGTACACCTCTTCTCTTATTGAAGGACGGAACTGCGTTTCTGTACAGATGCTGAACGAACATTTAAAAAGCCTTAACACAACCTCACGACACAGCCTCTCCAAGGTGAACTAAATATTTTAAGTATGACTGTAACTCCATAAAGCCCTCATCAAGGTCATCTGAACACATAATAGTAATACTAGAATTTTTTGCAATATGTATTATGCAATACTTAAAAGTTAGAAATGTCTTCACATAGAACACTGCCAAAAAAAATCCAGAATTAATCTGGTCCTGTGATTTGAATATAGCCTACTTGTTAAAATGGTAGATGAGTATTTTATTTTATTTTTTCTGAAGGATGAATTGTTTTACTGTGAAGGGTATTATGGTGGTTTGGGTTTTTGAAAGTCAATGTTAATTGCTGCAGCAGTTTCATGGTAGTATTACGATAGTAAAAATGTGTTTCTGATCTTTCAGCTGCTTTATATACACAAGGCTATTTACGACAGATTGAATTTCTTTGTCAAACTTCTACACCAACTGTGCATGCAAATCATTTTAATATCAATGAAGAGTTGTTGAGTTGAAGAGTTGTTGATCCATTGATTTAAGATTCTGTGTAACTTTTGTTCATACAAAAAAAACATTTTTTTTTTAAAGCTTTTGTAATGTCTGAGTGTGAAAGTATTTTTTATGCTGTAAATAATATTTAAAATATTTATATTACAAATGCATTTGTGTTTGGCCTATTTTTTTTTGTCTATAATGCATTACTTATGACGAAACTTAACTTAAAGCAAGGCATGCCTTCAGTTGAGCCTTGACAGTGCATTACGTGGTTTGTTCGGATTTCCCTACAGGATGCTTGCAACTGAATCAACTTCATTTATTTGTAGCAGAACTGTTTTGACTGATTGACACGTCCCATCGCATGGTCACCACGTGGTGCTTCACTGCACAAAAAAAAGAAAGTTTCTAGGTGGCCCTTTGCATATTAGAAAAGACACTGCTTTACCCTACTTTACTTTTAACAAACTGGACGATTAAACCGATAAAAGCTGTCGAATATCAACGCCCACCCAAGTCTTTTGTTTGTATGGTGACTTAAGAGTTAGTGCCGCTATGTTTTTGGATAGACAACCCATATTACATACTACTGTCCAGTCTTATTTAACGGAAACTACGCGCGCCGTCTGAATATTATTTGTTCTCTAAAAAAAACCCGTCTACAACCTTGGGCAGTGTTCAGCTGCCTTAGATAAAAAAACCCCGCCTCGCTCTCAACCCCCGAGCATGAACAAAATGGCCAGGAAAACAAGAGGGAGTCATAAATGTAAGATGGATTAGGTTTAAAAACAAGACGGTCCCTGGTGCGAAAAACACATTTCAGCGCGGCTGTAATATGAAAGGGCGGGCAAGGAGGAGAGAGCAGCAGCAGCCGATAACAAAGACACGAGCGGCAACATACTGCTGCGCCAATCGGAGCGCTGTTTCCAAGGGTTGGGCGTTAACAACGAGGGGGCTCCCGCGAACCGGTAACTCTGTCGGGCCCCCCATTAGCTTCAGACCGAGCTTCACGCGGGCTGTTGTGCACAGACGTCGTGTCTCAGTCAATCTGTTGAGGCTTAAATGCAAATCTAACAAGACTAATCCTTTTGAGGGTGTGTGTTTTTTTTTCTTTTCTGGAAAGCGTGGAAAAAAAACAAAACAGACGGCACATCAGACACAACAGGGAACAAACACATTGCGATTATTGCAGAATATATATTTTTTATAATAAGAAATGAGAAAACGTACAACCATAGCTTTTCGTTTTAACATATGTTTTGTAGGCTATATACAATTGTCAATGTCAAAGTTCTTAATTTAATAACAGCAATGACTTTACAATTAAAGATCTGACAATTATGTTGCCTGACATATGCTATAGAATTTCTCCTTTCAGTAGCCTATATAAAACGGAGACCCGTGTGCCTATATATATATATATATAATGCGGCTACATTACACCTTTTTGTACACACGGCGCCCCCTACTTTATAACAAAAGCTTCTGTCCACATGATTTAGTTTTTCAACAAAAAACATCAGGGGCGCTGTCAGTGGGGAGGGGTCGTCTTGGAACTGCTGCAATCATTGCTCCATAAAGTGCAATAGCGCATGGATGGGACTGAGAAGCACAAACATTTCAACATTACCAAAGCAGTAGCCACCTTAGACGTCTTACTTTGAAACCAAAATAAATAACGGTGCAAAATCTGCCTCTTAGAAGCTTTTCATGTCCTGGTTAGCGCCAGCCTATAATGAACGCGCTATTTTTTTTTTTTTTTTTTTTGGCCAATTACAGCTCACCGGCTAAGGCTCTCAACGAACCCGGTGCTAGCCGAGCGACTATCTGCCTATTCGCCCGACGGAGAAACGGTGCCTTCGCCGACAACAAAAGCCACGCGGCTTGTTTTTTCCGGCGGCTGAAGGGCGGGGATGAGGTTGGGGGGTGACCGGGGACGCAACAACACGACGTGCGGGGATTAATCCATGCGGAAGCTGGCCCCGGAGCTGTCTGAGGAGAGTGTATGAATATTAAAGCTGGCTGGCTCGTTGACTGACTGGCTGGCTCGGAGACGTGACGCTGTGGCAACAGACTCGCTGCAAGCACGTGCTCTTTGTTTCCATCGGCTCCATTCCCTTAGATACAGGTTTCTGGTTGGTCGATTGCACCGCCTTCAATATTTTAGTCGTTGTTTTTACTCTCCACCAATCTCTCTAGGTTGGGTGGAGATACGCCAGTTATCTCCGGGGGTCCACAAAAGAAGCTTTCTAGTTTTTTTTTTTGGTTTGTTTTTTTGCAAAGTATACCATGTGCATTGGAGGTTTGTAAACAAATATACATTACCTTCCATACCCCATGTGACTGCAATATGGTTGATTGCAAGTTGAAATCCCAACGCTAGATAAGGTCATATCAACATGTGGGTTATTGATAAAAACCAACACCAGTCTAAAAAAAAAAACGCATTTAGAAAACAAAAACACCAATGCACAATAACATTTTAATTCAGGTTTATTCTGAATGTTTTAACATTTAAACAAAATGCATAATTGAAGACACTCAAGCCCCGTTCACACAGTCCTTTGTTGTTGCCCGCACCTGTAAACCCCCCCCCCCCCCAACCAAAACGCTATCTTCTGATGAGCACGGTGACAATGATACGAACTTGACATCTGTCAAGAATGAGCTCTGGCATCTCTGTGGTGACCAGTGAGTTCTAGAATCGGAATTTTACTTTGTCTCACTGTTCTGGAGTTTCGCTTCTATTTCGAAGAGCCTCTGCGCCATGGACACCGCGATAGCTTTGATCTGCAAGCACAGGGGAGGGGACGGGGGAAACCGTCACCGTCTCGTTGCTATGGGTAAACGCAGAAACCAAAACAAGCACCGAGAGGGGAGACGGTATACATTAAAAAAAAAAAAACATGCTTCACAAATAAGTATCACACTGCATGTCAATAGGAGACGCTATACATACGTAAGTAAAACATCTGAACCGAATAATGAATAAATATGGATATTTAGAAATAAAAAATAAAACAAGATTAGAATTGGCCCTGCCGTTGATTTAAAGCCACGTTTCAGTTATAAGTAGTGACAACTCACTCATGCTATCCAATCCAAAAATCTGATTGTTTTGTGTTGGAGTGGCTTTAATATCTTCATCGCCACCAAATATTAAATATAAAACCGGACAAGATTAAGGGGTCTGACGTGAATGAAAGGACGAACATACATCTGATTTTCCCACGAGCATAGATAAACCTCTTACTAGATAGACTGTTGTTAAATTCCTCCACATCGTTCGTCCTATTGTTCTAGGAACTCTTCAATCATTGCGCTTCGACGTGTCCACTGCCTGCGTAACGGCGCCATCTGCTGTTCACTACTAAACACGGCTGTAGTACTTTAAAGCGACAACTGAAGTGCCTTTTGAGCCCAAAAAACTAATAATAGAGAAGTCGCTAGAAGTTGCTGCCCAACCATTCGATTCGTATATCCAATATCAGACCCTTCTGAAAAAATGAATATATAGAATTCTGAAATGCATATCTAATTTTAGTACTAGCACTTTAGTAAAGACAATCGTTTTAAGTCCTGTATTAAAGTGACTGAAAAGGTATATTTGTGAATGGCTGCAGACTACACTGAATGGGTTATTATGGTATGCATTAGGCATAAGCAAAATTACAGAAATCAAATGCATTGCAACATCAACGCATATCAGTCTAAACATTTCCATCTATTCATTCCCACATTTGTGGGGACTGAACGGTGTGGAAAATGTATCATCAGAATGAGAGAATAGGAGATTTGAAGAATGAGCTGTGTGTTGGCACAGTGATGCACTGGATAACACCTCACAACAATGTTCAGGGGTCGAACCTTATCCCTCTCCATGTCCCCCCTTCTCCAATACAATTTACTAAAGTGGTACATTTTGGAAGGAGTTGAGGTGTGAGGCGTGGGCGGTGAGGCGGTCCATACCACGCCCATATATTCAATGACATCATTCACTTAGATTATCATCCTGACATTGTTTTCAATACAGAATTTATGTCTGACTCTGAAATGTGTGTTATTATAGCTACTTACGTTACTTTGAACAGACATTCGGTGGATGTGTAGAGGACACATCCCTCTGTGATAATTTACGGTTATTTAATTTTTTCCTGCCACTTTAAATATTCTGCATCCGTATAGCAACAAGCATCAAGTAGCAACAACGACAAAGCATGTAGCCTGCTAGTGCCTAAAATCTGTATAATTAAACTCCGTAATATTTAAGATCGAACAGAACTCCCAGTGAGTGTCTGGTCTAACCTGCGGTAAACAGGCCCAGACACACGAGAGGAATACATGTGGAGGCGGATACTGCACCTTTGCAATCTGCGTGTCGACGTTCACTCGGTATTCTAAAGTGACGGGCTCGTCCTGCCCATCCTTCATAATCTTCTGTGACGAGGAACCAAGCACATAGCTGCAAACACCAGAAAATATAGAGCGTTTGAGTCGGCGCGGTGTACGCCGTAGGTTTCTACATTATTTAGCATTGTACATTTCAATACTAAAAAAAAGGAACAATACCCCGCTGTACAATCTAGCTATGATCAGAATGAAAAAGCTGGCTAGCAAGCCGAGCTGGTTAAACCATGTTGAACGTGGAGCTGGTCTGAAACGTTCAACCAGCCACCAGCTGTTTCAAAAACTAGCTTGAGCTGTTCTGTCAGTAGGGTGTAGTTAAGGCTACTATGAGCTACCAAATTAGTTTATCGAAAAAATACATACACCACAATTGTCAAATGTTAATGCAACGGTTTGGATCGAAAGCGTTAATTACCAGTCCACATTTTCGACGCTGAGGCAGAAGAGGGACCTCTTGTAATCGAGGTTCCTGGGTGTTGATGTGTAAACTCTGCCAAGAGGCGTGGAGCAGCCGAGGCAGGAAAGGTTGACAATGAGGCTACAAGACGGAACAACGAAATTAAATCAATTTACTGTGGAGGCACCACAGGTGATAAGGGCCCAAAATAATATTTCCTCCAATTAAAATTACATTTTATATTTTGCATGTGGACACAATTTTTTATTATTTTTATTATGACTTTTATTTGTTTTTTAGGAGCTTATGCAAAATTGTCATTGAAAAATGTAAAAGACATAAAAACATCTAACTAAATTAACTAGCTAGCGGACTTACTTAAAGTGGTTCCTGACTATCAAGACAAAATTGCACTTTTCATCTGTGGCAGCTTAAATAACATAATTGGAGATGTAAATTGATGCATCAATCTGATCACCAGGAACGGCGAAGGGTTTTCAGAAAGTTATGCCATAACTTATGGGAAGCAACGTTAACGGAACAGAATTAAGTAACTAAACACATGATTTTCACATACCAACCCAGCTCCGTGTGAGTCCGCGACACACAAGGCTCGCTGCCAACAACGACATTGTCAGTGACTCCTAAATAATTAAACATAAAAACAGACAACGTCATCTAACACTTCAACAACATCACCAATGTTATAGTCGTAACTTAACTAACTAGCTAGCTAAGTTACCGATATCTTGACTCATAACATGCGCGTGCAAATAATAGCTAGCTAGCTATATAGTTAGCTACTGTTATACTGAAGTGAAAACATGACATACTTTTCAGCAGTATTTGGTTTTGGTCGTCCTCGCTTCCAACCCACGACAACGAGTCGCCTACAGGGAGTTTGCAACGACCGCACTGAAAAACCATAGGCGCCTCGGCGTCCTCCTTATAAGTTAATTCGCTTTGTCCTAGGGAGGACTCTTCATCGGCGACACTTTCAGTAATATAAGTGATATTTCTCAAACCAATATCCCTCATGACCGCCATTGCTGTTCCTAATTCAAAACAGTGCGCGATATTTCTTAAACGGAAACACGTCACGTACAACAGTCTCCGTACAAGCAGCCTTCAGTTCCGTGAATACCGTACACTCCAGTCTGCAGAAGGAAGTTCAATTCAAATGTTTAAAGTTGCTGATATGAACTCCAAATGTTACTCTGTTTGAGAAAAACCGGACCTTCTTAGTCCAACTTGTAAGAAAAATAAGGTGCTTAATCTCTGTTCTTAATCCCCCCCCACCAAAAAAAAACACACAAAAAAAAACTACAATTGTGTGCATATCTCCCATCTGGAAGGGTACAGTCAGTGAAGAATATGAATTTACCACAGAGCCACTTATGAACACATAATAATGACTAATAGTACATCGCTATATTTACATACATATATTTCAGTTGTTGAAGTTTGTTCTACATTTTACCAGGTAAACTATCTGTAACAGGGTTATCAGATTTTATTATCAATTTAACAGCAAACGTAGTGTGAAGAATCCGTTTTTACAACACTGACATCATAGACCACTTTAAGTCTAGCTCTTCTAGTATTTCCAATTAATTATCATATTAATGGACAACTTTCTCCAGACCTCCGGCATCCGGCACGTCGTTGTCTATTATTTGTTATCCACGAGGTACAGGCTCCACCACACCATAATAAATCTGTCAGACGGTGGGGTTTTTTTATTTATTTTGGTCACACGCAGTCTATTCGCCCAGCTCCATTCGCCCAGCCCCACTTACATTCACTCCTGTGCGGTCAGCATGAGAAATGCAACGAACTCCCCGGAGTATGAGTGGGAGTACTATTATGACTACCTGGAGCCGGTTCCTGTAGATGAAACACAATTGAAATTTCACAAGTGTGAGTACCCTATTGCTTTTCAACACAACATGCTGATTAGTTTTAAATTTTTACTTTTACATTTTTATTTGACTATGTATAGCTATATACACATTAAATACATAATAATATATATTTTAAGCCTTGTCAAAGGTAAAACAATTGTGTGGCTTTTTCTACAGATTCCATTGTCATCATATTTTGGGTTGGCATGGCTGGCTTTGTCGCCCTTCTCTTCCTTGTGTTATTGCAGCTCTCTCGTTCCGGGAATACAAACATGTGAGCGTTTTTGTTGTTGTATCCACTCTTTTTGGTATTAACTGAGATGTATCGTTTCCCTGTTTTGTAAAGTTGGACCCTCCGTTAAAACGTTAACTTCTCAAACTCGGGAGTTAATTTTTAAGCCGATGTGCGCGCTCCCCCGGGCAACTATCGAGCAACATTAAAGAACGCTTATCCGAAAAGACTAGTTAGATTAAATATGATAGAATAAGAGTTTATAATGTATTCTACTTTTCACCAAGCCTATGTGTGTAGGCCTACTGTATCATTTGGCAGGGATTAGAGAGGATGCGTGAAATCAACGGTGCCTGGCATGCATAAAACACTTACAAGCGTTTTTCCCTTTTTTATTTTTATTTTTTACAGGGGTCACAATTCTAAGAAATCGTGTCTGTGTTGAGGATGCCGATTCACTGCTTGGCTGAATAAGTCGTGTCATTACATAAACGTGAATAATGCAGATATTCACAGTTGAGAAGATTACTGCAGTCGGTATTGAAGAGGCCTTAACAAAAATGCAAACTACCATACTTGAAGAAAACGATATTTGCAAGTCAAATGGTGGTAATTTTTCATTTTTACTATTTTTGCTGTTATTTTTAAGTTGTTTCTATTAACCTGGCTATTAATTGAAATGAAATGAAAAATGATTGTCATTACTGGACAGTTGAAGGTCGTAGTCTCTCAGACCACCTGAAATGCCATCGGCTATGTAATAAATGTGATTACACATAATTCTTCATGTATTCTGAGCCTCCAGTGATGAGTTTCTTGCCATACCTTAACGCAACAAAAGCCTTAAAACATGATATACTTTAAATGTAGCGTAATCTTAGCATTCAATGCTAAATGAGTCTTTGCAAGACTGTTTTGCTTGTGGACAATTCCTACTTACACATCCAAAAAAAGAAAAAATATGCTTTTCCAGTTTGACTATTAAAATTCCTGTCAAATCACGTTGTGCGTTATCTGGTTTTGTCTCAGATAGCATTGACTCCTGGGATTGTTACATAACACAACACTAGGGCTGAGGTATCTCAGGTACACTGGGTGTCCTGTTCACCCTGTGGGGGTGGAAGAGATCCTGTGGTATAGGCCCAGTCATGCAGCCCAGAAAAAACATGGCAGTCCAGAGAAACAGGCTGCCCTTTCCCCCCAGGAAGGCCTGCAGCTGGTCTCTGCACAGCGTGGCTTTGCACCAGAGGGAGGAACGGGGGGGAAAGTGCTCCGGTTCTCCAGGGGAAGAGTCTACACGCGTAGTTTCCGAGGCCTACGTGGGCAGCTGTTTGAAAGGATATGAGAGGAACCAGCAGAGGCCTGGGCCCTCCAGGCCAGGAGCGCAGGGTGCTGTGGCTTCGTGTGGGAGCGGGTCCGTCCGGATTCTGCCACAGGAAGGGTGGTCCGGACACACCTCGGGTCTGAGGACAATGAGAGCTGCGTTACTGTTGTCCGTCAAAGGCGCTACGGTGTTTCAGAACTAACCTGGGGACTCTCAGGAGTATCCTGTGCATGTGTGCGTGCATGTTCATGTGCATATGTGTGTGTGTGTATGCATGTATTTGTGTGTGTGTGTGTGTGTGTGTGTGTGTGTGTGTGTGTGTGTGTATGCATGTATTTGTGTGTGTGTGTGCATGTGTGTGTTGAACCCAAAACTATGGTTCAATACTATGGGAACCACTATGGGAAAGCTAACCACACATACGTGCTATAATTGCATGAAATGCTTGACCCTTAACCCATTTAAAAACAGATTCCACTTGGCCTAGTGGATTAAAAACAAGAGAAGCTGTGTGTGGGTTCAAGATGGCTCAGTTTCACTGGACGACATGGGCCATGCAGTCTAGCCTGGACACACAAGTGATGGCGATGTGTCTATCCCATCTACAAACATAGCAGATTCATTTGATGCTGTTATTATTCTCCAACCCAGACATGTCATCTCAATGGAAGTTATGAAACGTATATTGGATTTCAGAATAGAGGACGAGGCAAGTGGGCATTAATGGAGATAATACTAGGCTATGTTTTTGTTTATATACAGTCTATCAAACAAGCAATACCTAATCTGATGTTTTTATTCATTTTATTTTTGGTTTGGTCAGAAACCGAAAGACCTGGATCCTGCCTTATCGCCAGTGGTTTGCTCATTTGACTCCAGATCTCTCCGCAGTTCATTGATCAATTAAAGCAGCTTGTTAAACAAATGTGGTTAAACAAACTCGTCTCACCTGATTTCCTGCAGCTGAACTGGGCCCTGTATCACGAAGCAGGATTACTGAGTAAAACCCAGGACCCTCCCAAATTTGGAACAGGGACTGAAGTAAAAAGAGCTGTTCCAGGTTTTACTCAGTGCAGTTACCCGGCTGGCTCAGTCATCCTGCTGCGTGATACTGGCCCCAGACCTGGCAGAGACCTGATCGAGATGAACAGCACACGCTGTTCATTTTGTGCCTGTAAACATCACGTTGATCTGGCTGCCAGATTGGACCACGCTTCCCCCACACCTCCACTCCAGACTCTTATCTTGCGTAACCCGGAGGGCCAGGATGAGTGCTGGTGAAATCTAAATCAGCTTTGGCCGGCCAGAGACACCGAGGCAAGCTTTCCAGGATCTGAGTCTGACTCACTGTGTTATGTAAGATACAGGACTGACAATGAGCTTATCCCAGAAGTGCTGAGTGAGAACTTCTTTGAGGAAGACCCAGTTCCTTCCTTGTCACTCACCGCCAGTGACACGTTTCCCTTTGCTGAATGGGACTGGGAAAGGGACACAGCTGGTCTGGAGTGTCCCAAAAGCCAGCGGGAGGGCTGTCTGTTCTGTCTGTCACAGCTGAACCAGGATCACCTCTCCAGCTTTCAATCATTAACAGACTGCTTAGGGCAGGTTTTTTTTTGGAATGCTTTTTCTTTCAAAACTCTATGTCAGAAAACTTCATTTACTTTCAATGACCAATAATGATTGTGACATCAGTTTTAGAATGTTCAGCTAAGAACATTCTAATCACACATTTGCCATCTCACAAAGGCTATCACAGAAAAGATGGTCAGTCAGCCACAGTCAATGGAAGGGGTTTCTGCCTCAGTTGGTCCTCAAGAATGTGTTTTGCTCATTTTTGCTTTCTCCATAAAAAGCAACCACTTCAGAGCTGGTCTATGATATCACCAGCAGGCCACCTTGAAAAGCCTACTCTTGAAAGGGTTAAAAGGACGTTCGTGGACGTCACTGGGATATATTTAACTGTTCTCACATAATCAGCCTTCTCCGTTATGCGTGCTGGAGGTAGACTAAACCAGGAAATGACCGTCAGCATGATTAATACGTTAACATATGACCTTCACAATCACATGCTCAAGGACAAACCCCCCTCCACCTCACTAAAAACATCAGCTTACAATGACGACACAGGCATACACGCAACAGCGGGGCTATTTCTCCTTGAAGCTCTTGTGTAACTACACTTATTTAAATGCCTGATAAATCAATGAAGATCCTCGATAAGATAAGGAGAGTTAACCAGTGCCAACTGTCCATTACAATTCATGACATTTTACATTTTACACTAAAAGATTAATGATGATACCATAAAAAAGTTATCTTTTTTTGAGCAGTGTTCTGTACAAAACTGAAAACTGAACAGTTTTGAACAAGGTAGAGAGATATTTTACTGATAACTTATGAAAATAAAAGGTTAGACAGAGAAAGGAGATGATATCTGTATTACAAAACATGTTGAACTGTGTCCAATAATGATATAAATATTTTATAACGATCTATTTTCTGCAGTCAAAACATCTCAGTTCCTAACCGGCTTTTGAACTACAATAACAGCACTCGAGCACCATCTGTAGCTTTCCTAGGTGTACTGCAGTGTGGCTGCTCTCCTGTCAGCCGCCAGGGAGCAGTAACGAGTAAGGAATTGTATTATAATGCCAAGCATGTCAGATCTGGCACCAGACGCCCAATATCAGTCCAAGAAGCCAGTCTCTTCCGGAGTGAACCTGTCCACAGCCATGTTGCCCCTAATGCTAACAAAGCAAACGGTATTTGTAAAAGCTGGTATGGATTTCAGAAGACATTTTTTGCATTTTTAAAACCAAATTTCCACAGTGAACATCGACCAAGTCAAAGAGTATAAAGGGTGATATTTCAGGGGGGTAGATTGTTTTTTTCAACAGAGGAACTAATATAAAAATGGGGGGATCTGCAATATAATTGTGGTTAAAGCAAGTTCACTTCTTGAAAGTCATTTAACCTACTAAGTGATATTAAGTGCCATTACATTATAATAATTTAGCAGATGCTCTTATCCAGAGAGATGTACAATGAAGTGCAAATCAAACCCATGGATAAGTACATTTAGTCCTAGCATGATCACATAGATACAAATTGAACCCTTGAAGAGTGCATCAATTTATGGAGTAGCATACCACGGTTGTCAGCTAGAATACCCTGAGTACTATAATACCTATGCATAAGTACTATTACAATCTATGGCATACACAAGGCTAATCATGGTAGTGAGGTAGGGAGGGAAAGGTGCAACCTGAAGAGTACTGTTACCTTTAGATTGAATCAATAACTGTGAATGGTCAATGAGAGAGAGAGAGAGATGGGGGGGGGAGATCTAAACTAGATTAAAAGGAAAAGAAAGATTAGGATGATTGCGTTTTCTGACAGGGTGATATTTGAAAATTATTTTAGAATAATTATTTTCAATGATTGTATTAAAAAATGTGAATGAACGGAGTTGTCTGTGATATTCCAGGAGAGCAGAGGCACAGGCAGTGAGATAGCAGAACAAGAGTGGTGGTGCCTGCGTTTGACTAACGCAACAGACAGCAAAATCAACGGCGTTAACTTGTGTGTGTGGACGCAGGTGACTGGAACCGGAACTTCAGATCGAGATCTCGGAGGTTTTCACAAAGATAAAGAGACTGGAAACGTTACGCAAAAAAAAACAGGCCTGGACCCCTTCCAGCGAGTGACATAACCGCACAAACATCCAGGAGCAGGGTGGGTTCAGCAGGATGTGACATCAGGAGGTCAGGCACCGAGCACCCCGCTGGATAACGATGCTCGGATGTCCTGTGCCAATCACGCCAAGACAAAAAACAAAAGACCTCTGATTGGTGGATAAGGGCGTGGGTGCTTCTCCTCTAATCACTTTTCCTGACGAGCGGGGGAGGGAGGGTGTTGGAGGGGCAGAGATATCTGTTCTGATGAAGACTGTTCTCACACAGATCTGTCACTTTGACTAGAGGACTGGGGGATCGCGAAATCTCTGAAAATCGCCTTCAATCTGTCAGTGCCGATTCGTTCACTGTTTGAGCCAAGTAGTAGTTTACTCACACAGACCAACTGACTCCAGAGACAATCACAGGCCACAAAGACTGGTCATGAGTAATTTGGACAAGCCTTTCTCGATAACTATTGTGTAAATCTGTTTAACAGTTCTTAAGGTTTTTTTGTTTCTTTAAAATTCTGTGTTCTAGAACCCCATTGCTTTCAGTCATCAGCAGCCACTGTTACATCAGCATTAGAATGTTCTCTTATGATTGGCTTATGTTCACTCATGAACACTCTAATCATATATTTGTGACCGTACACCGAAAAAGGGTTAAATTTTTAGTCCACAGAGTAGTTGCCCTTTTCAAAATTCATTATTGGTCATATGACATCCAGAACTGTCCAACCAGTGGACCTCACACCTAATTGGACATTGCTGTCCAAATTTAATATGCTATAGCCGAGTTGAAAAATCACAGAGTCCTGAAGTTAGCCAACAGCATTGCCATATCACATCCCTCCTTATCTCACTTCACTGGCTACCAGTCACAGCTTACGGCAAGTTTAAAAACCTTTGTACAAGCCCACACGGTAAAATGTTTAGTGTTAAATCAAACTTACAGAGTAGCCCACACATGGTCCCTACTGGACCCATATGTACTCTGTTAGACAGGACGGTGAACAGAACAGCTCCACAATAACTGCAGTCTATCTTTAAGCCTGACGTACGGCCCACACCTCTCCATTCTGCAGCCCGGGAGCGCAGGGGGAGGAGCAGAGGGGGCGGATAGCAGGGAAAGTTTTCCCAGGCGCTCCCAGATCCATGGGGTTCCCAGGAGGTGGGGCGTGTGTGTGTTTTTGTGCATGTGTCCAGGGCAGGGAGGGCATTTCTCATACCCCGCCCCCCCCCCCTCGCACGAATAATATCGAGATCCACCCCTGCTGGGGAGTCTAGCTGCCCAGTCCCACCATGGTCGTTTGTCCCAGTCATGGTGCCTGTATGGGGCCGGTGGAATGGACTTCCAGCGGAGGTCAGGGCAGCCGAATTCCAGACCGTTTTCCGACACGGACTACAGACCCACCTCGTCAACCTTCATCTCAGCTCCCCTATTTCTGCCCCCACAGCACATTTTTATAATTATGTAATTATCTCAGGATTATAACAGCATGCTCTATGCTTTGAGCATTAGCTATGTGTAGCTAATTTGTTTTGCGGTCAGACAGGTATAAGTTAGGTTACATTTGATGCTTTATTGATGATTCATGTTCTGGGAATGTCCTAATCCACGTAAGGCACACTTGCTCACATAACTGTGGTGGATACACTGACATTTGACATTAGACTTTATGTTGCTTTGAGAGTATAGGTTCGGAATTTTGGCCTTACACCGGCGTTCGTGGTAAAACTATGCGTGGTAATTTATTCAAAAGAGGAAAAACGTTCAAGTGCGTCACAGTCACTTGTATATTTTTACAGTGTTGGTAATTGAGGATGGTGCCTTCCCGATCCCCGATTGCAAGTTGCAGTGGATAAGCTGCTAAAGGAACATACAGACGATACGTGATGAGCATAATGTTGTGAACGAGGATGCCGAAAATATGCCGCTTAAGTCTTTAATATTTGGCTCCTTTATTTGCTGCGGGAAATGATCTGCCACGCCCCCATCGCGGATCAAACCCAGGAGGTCCGAGACGGGCAGCGTTCTTGTCTTTTTTTTTGTTGACGTGGATTTAATCACTGATGAAACAAACATTTTTTACTCCAAATACTTTTTCGCCGGTCAGAGTGACCTCATTTCCATCTCGCTTCCAGTACAGGGCAGCCAGTTCCTGAGTTTCTGATAGTTTCGACTTGTTGCGTATGTTTTATTCGTGCGGCAAGGTGCCTATCCTTTTTACTCCAGCTGCAAAACGCAGGTCTGTTTCGAGCGCGTAGATGGAATTCCCGGGGCGAGCGCTAGCTTATTTGAAACACTTTCCCGTCGTGTTTACTTCCCGGCGAACATGTGCAGACTGCTGATGTCAAACGGCGCTCCACGACAAGGATCTGAGCTGAATTATTTCAAAGGAGGAGAACCCCGACGGTGCATGCGTGAAATGGGACGTTCCACTCCGAAGCGGATACTGCTATTACACGTGGAAGCGCGATTATTAACTGTGACCGACAGAGTTCCTAACTTTGGCAGGTGTAGACGGCATTATACCCTTTCTTTATTCCAGGGCGTTTGACTCTCACTCTTTGATAAAAGCCGCGCGTTCGAACATGATCTCAGAGAATGAGAATGTTGATAATGACCTGCTACAGCTCGCCGAAACACAGGAGGTGGCTCATTGACATATTCTATTACATACTTCTGGTGTGGACCAAAGAAATGGACGGACTAGCAAACTTTTCAAGTTAGTTTTACTACTACTACTGCTACTACTTATTATTATTTGTTGTTGTTGTTTTGATAGCCTACTCCTTATGGTGAATGAAACTGCGAATGGAGATTTTTTTTTAAATCACAATTGTCATTGTAATTACAACTATTGTTAGTTATAGATCTATAAGTAGTTGTAAACTTGTTGTTGGAGCAGTATTAGTCGTCATAATATCATCATAGAAGTGTCGTTATAATATCGTTATTATTGTGATTTCCTATCTGTTTAATTGGCATACGTATGTTTAATCGAGACACGCTTTTCGTGAAATTCAGTACTATAAATTACATACATTTGTTCAAATGCCAAAAAGGAAGCGAAATCAATGCTAATCAAAAGGTAATTTCACAATTTCTAGCTACTTTCACGCGCTCGTGGCATAACGATGCACGTTTCCTTCAAGATTACTTGACTCGGATCATCCAGAGCCACGCCGCTCGCGCCTGCGACGGAGAGAGGATGCGCCTTCACTGTCCCAGACACTCGACGATATCGATACTGTCAGCGTCTTACGGCCAATCAGAGACCGCCCTCTGCGTCCCCACGGCGGATGCCCGCCGGCCACCAGACAGAACCTGCTACGGATTCACCGCCGTACAGGTGTGGCAGAATTACAGTTATTAACTGTCGTTATGAAACAGCCTAGTAGCCACAGGGCCATAGTTTATTAATCTCTACAATTGGAGTTAAGTGTGTTTTTTCCTGAACAGAAACCAAGACAGGATATTTTCATGCAGATAGCCTACCCCCAGGGCTGTTTTTCATGAGCTGTCTGTCTCTGACATCACCTTATCCCAGAGGTCAAACGGTCAGCGTTTCAGCAAGGAATTAGAATTCCATGCTCCTTTTGTCTGCCCGTGATGTAATCTGTGTAATGGTGGGGTGAGTCTGTGATCCTCGTCCTCCGGTTTTTCCCTCTCCCCGATTCCATTTAGAAGCTGTTGGCCGAGTGCCACGGTCGTCGTGACTGTCAGCTCCCGGTGAATAGACACGTCTTCGGCTGCGACCCCTGTCCCGGGACCCCCAAGTGCCTCCACGTATCTTACAAATGCAAGCCCAGTGAGTACAGGCCCCCGGCCTGAAAAACCTAAAGTAGCAACCTTGTGAACTTTTTATTTCGCGTTTGCATTCCGTTAAGTGTGCATACCCGGGTTTTCACCAGTATCTCATCGCTATCTAGCGTATCTTATCGCTAGTGCGCTACATGTGTAGGCCACGCTATTAATGACTGTTAGTATTTATTTATTCAGTGCCTCTTAAGTGCTTTGTGGAAAGCTTATCTGCTCAATGTACCTGTAGCGGGGACTCCCACGTTCCTGGTCTGCTAGCAGTGGCAATGGCCTCACTTTACAATAAGGGTCCATGAATTGGCATGAACTAATGTAGACTGACTACTGAGAAGTTCATCTGCACAGTTCTGTTAACGTATTTGTACATCATTAATTCATGTTAACAACTACATTGGTTATTGTCAATTCATATTGGGACGAAAAAGTCAGTTAATGTATTTGTTATTGGTTAACTAATTCTAAGTTCATCCTATGATTTGCTATATTCAGGTACAAATAAATTAGTTAGTTTGTACCAGCAAAAATGCATGCTTAATGAATGTATTTGTCATGTATTATCATTAATTACTGTTAACAAATCACATTAGTTCATGCAAATTCACGGACTTTACTGTAAAGTGTGACGGTGGCAATGGCAGGCTGAGACTCAGTGTTGAGGTGTGTTGAGTGTTGAGGAGTGTTCAGGTGTGTTGAGGAGTGTTGAGGAGTATTGAGCAGTGTTGAGGAGTGTTGATGTGTGTTGATGTGTGTTGAGGAGTGTTGATGTGTGCTGAGGTGTGTTGAGGAGTGTTGAGTGTTGGGGAGTGTTGAGGTGTGCTGAGGTGTGTTGAGGAGTGTTGAGGTGTGCTGAGGTGTGTTGAGGAGTGTTGAGGTGTATTGAGAAGTGTTGAGGTGTGTCCAGGTGTGCTGAGGAGTGTTAAGTGTTGAGGTGTGTTGAGGAGTGTTGATGTGTGTTGAGGTGTGCTGAGGTGTGTTGAGGAGTGTTGAGGAGTGTTGAGTGTTGAGGTGTGTTGAGGAGTGTTGAGTGTTGGGGAGTGTTGAGGTGTGCTGAGGTGTGTTGAGGAGTGTTGAGGTGTGTTGAGGAGTGTTGAGGTGTGCTGAGGTGTGTTGAGGAGTGTTGAGGAGTGTTGAGGTGTGCTGAGGAGTGCTGAGGTGTGCTGAGGTGTGTTGAGGAGTGTTGAGGAGTGTTGAGGAGTGTTGAGGAGTGTTGAGTGTTGAGGTGTGTTGAGGAGTGTTGAGTGTTGGGGAGTGTTGAGGTGTGCTGAGGTGTGTTGAGGAGTGTTGAGGTGTGCTGAGGTGTGTTGAGGAGTGTTGAGGAGTGTTGAGGAGTGTTGAGGAGTGTTGAGGTGTGCTGAGGAGTGCTGAGGAGTGTTGAGGTGTGCTCATAGGCCTGTGCAGGGAGCTGATGTTTTTCCGTCTCAGCCGAGCACAGGAGGAAAGTGGGGTGCCAGGGGGAGAGTCTGAGGCTGCACTGTAAATACCCGCGCGTCCTCAACATCTATGCTGCGGTCTATGGTCGCGCCGTGGAGGACCAAAAGACCTGCGCTCCAGACGACCAGGAGCCCCCGCCGTTCGGTGAGTTCAACCGTCCTATACGGCTATGTGTGTATCTTTTATGTGTGTGTTTCTTTAAATTCCACTACATTACATTACCTTACCTTAAATTACACTACATTACATTACATTAAAGGCATTTAGCAGACAGTCTTATCCAGAGCGACATACAATGAAGTGCAAATTAAACACAGGGACAAGAGCATTGAGGACCCTAGAGGAAAGTATGGTTCCAAGTCCAAGCGTGACCACATAGATACAATTTGAACCCTTAGTCAAATTGACTCAAACTGTTTAAACCGACACAAACTAATTGAGACTAATTTTGATAGCGTCGCCTTCTTAATGTGTCCCAAATGACGAGCCTTTTTATCACTAAATATAAAAAATCTATGAGGAACTTCTCATTTTAGAGCCTGAGGTAAGTGAAAGTTAGAAACCTGTATGGGAAAGTATCACCAGAATCAAAAAATCTGAGATAAAAAAAAAAGAAAGCGTGGCATAATGCAAGAGATGTCAAACATTGAATGGAGTTAAATTGACCCCAAACGTAGTATGAGGGTTCCTAAGAAACCACCCTCTTTATCTAGAATGTTCTCTTTTGATGGGCATGCACTTCATAAAAGATTCATGCTAGGACAGGCTGCGCGGACAGATCGCGGCGAGCTCGACGGTCCTGCCTTTGTGCTCCGCAGAATGTTTATCCCATGGAGCCGTGGACCTGGTCACGGAGGCCTGCTATGCTAAAGAGAGGTGCATGATCACCGTTGACGACCACAGCTTCAGAGACCCCTGCTTCCCCGGGATAAGGAAGTACCTCACCGTGCTGTATGCGTGTGGTAAGTTCATCTGCTCAACTCCCTTTGAACTCACTAAAATGTGATGCGGTAAATTAATCTGCTCAACTCCCTTTGAACTCACTAAAATGTGATGCGGTAAGTGCATCCGCTCAACTCCCTTCGAACTCACTAGAATGTGATGTGGTAAATTAATCCGCTCAACTCCCTTTGAACTCACTAAAATGTGATGCGGTAAATTCATCCGTTCAACTCCCTTCAAACTCACTAGAATGTGATGTGGTAAATTAATCCGCTCAACTCCCTTTGAACTCACTAAAATGTGATGCGGTAAGTGCATCCGCTCAACTCCCTTCGAACTCACTAGAATGTGATCTGGTATATTAATCCGCTCAACTCCCTTTGAACTCACTAAAATGTGATGCGGTAAGTGCATCTGCTCAACTCCCTTCGAACACACTAGAATGTGATGCGGTAAGTGCATCCGCTCAACTCCCTTCAAACTCACTAGAATGTGATCTGGTAAATTAATCTGCTCAACTCCCTTTGAACTCACTAAAATGTGGTGCCGTAAGTGCATCCGCTCAACTCCCTTTGAACTCACTAGAATGTGATCTGGTAAATTAATCTGCTCAACTCCCTTTGAACTCACTAAAATGTAATGCGGTAAGTGCATCCGCTCAACTCCCTTTGAACTCATTAGAATGTGATTCTGTTTACCAGTATCTTCATTCACGTCTTCCTCAAACCGTGACTGCCAGTGACAAGTGACGTTATCCTGTTACCACAGCCCTACGATGTTCACTTGCACTGATATTATGAAAGTCCTTAGACCAGCCGTGCAGCCAACACAGGCCAAACTCACAGTCACTCATTTAATGTGTGAATTTCTATAAGCGGTGACTCATTATTCATAACTGCCAACTTACTGTACAGTATACCAAATTATTGATTTAAACTGCTCCGTCCTCAGTCCGTATTCATAACATCTATAAAAAGTACTGAGTAATACCCTGCTTCTTCACACCCACTGACATGGCTCAGATTCCTATCACTGGAACATTATTTCCCAGACAATAAGCGTGTAGGCTTGGGCAGTGTAAAACTGTCCTCTTTTAGACACAGAAAGGCAGGCCTGCGATTATAAGCACCGTATGAGAATGTACAATCAGTGCCTGTGCTGTACTCATTGGCCTTTGGAACCCCCTCCGGCTTTCCTGCGAGATTTCCTGCCATTCGGTCTACAGTGTTGGTCCAGCCATTGTACAGCGCACGGACATTTTTAACCGATACTGTCATGTGCATTGTGTTCGGCGGTTTAACGTTGGCCTGCCGTCGAGACCTTCCCTCAAGGAGCTACTTGGGTTTTTCTCTCTCCCCGTTTTCCAGGCCGAACAATATCACTTTCCCTCATTATTTAGTTACCAAAGCAACAAGGAAGAGACACTTTTTTTTTTTTCCTGTGCTCGCATGTTGCCATAGAAAAGCAGTCTTGCAGAGTTTGAAAGGGCCTGAGTAATATGTAATCAGCTTTTTCGCCTTTGTTCCACGCTCAGTGCCCGAGACCTTGCTCAGAGAGGCAGACCCGAACGCTTTCAACGTTCCCAACCCTACCTCGGCTCCGAAACGGAATAACGATTCAGGTAACGTTTGGCAAATGTTATTGTAATGCTCTGCATGCCAGTCCACTGAATGTTTTGTTTTTTTGCTACAATCCTTTACTGATGTTTTTCAAGGTATGTGAGAACCTACCCAAGCAGATGAAAATCAAATAAAATGAGAAGACCAGTTTCTTTTCACAGCTTTTCTTGTTTTAACCTGTAGGAGTACCTCCATATCCCATCGGATCACGACTCCCAGACAACAGAAGGTTTATTTTGAGCAACTCCCTGATGGCCTACGGTTACATTAAAGGTAGTCATCTTTGGACATGATGCCCTGTATATGAATGAATGGGTCTCACACAGAACAAACGTCAGCAACATTTTTATCAGCGTGGATCCACCGACCTGAGACTCACTGACATGTTGTCACACTAAAATTAGAGCTCTGGAAGCAGAATGAATAACTTTAATTCTATAACTTTATACTCTATAACTTAAATGTGTGAGGTCACAAGTACCGGATTAGAATGTTCTTAACTGAAAAAATACTGATGTGATAATCACTACTGCAATGGAGTTCTAGAACAAAAAAAAAAACATTACAAAAAGCCTACTCTTCAAAGGGTTAATGTGCGACTGCTGTCCTGTTTGTTATGCTTGTCTCTGCTCAGATAACAAGGTCAACCACAAGGTCGTCCACCAAGAGCGATGCGCCAACATTTTATTAAGTCTATATCGTTGTAATAACAGGTCGTGTGATGGCCCTTCCACTGCCACATGCCCATAATCCCCCCGTTTTCCCCCCTCAGAGAACCCCGAAATGGCCGCCCTGCTGTTCATCTCCAGCGTGTGCGTGGGCCTCCTGTGCACCCTGCTGGCCGTGTCTGTGAGGCTGTCCTGCCCCAGGGCCGCAGGGGCAGGGGCGAAGAGCAAGGCCCCGCCCAGGCAGGGGGCGGGGCGGAGGGAGGAGCAGGAGGAGGAGGAGGAGGAGGAAGAGGCGGAGGCCAGCGTCTCCTCGCTCTCCAGCAGCGACAGGAAGGGCTCGTTCGGCTGGGAGGCCACAGACACCACCCTGGAGGCGGCGGATTTGGCGGAGAGGATCGAGCGGCGGGAGCAGGTCATACAGGAGATCTGGATGAACGCGTACCTGAACGGGACCTCCATGGGACCCCGCTGAACTCAAACCAGCCCCCAGTTTGGGCCAAAAGGAATGCAGCCAACAGGGTGGCCTTAATGTGGTTCATTACCATTTTAACTTTCTTTATCTCGTCAAAAAGCCTACAAACCTATATTGGCCAAGTAGATGAACTATGAACTCTGTTTAGAGTCAGTTCTTGGATGGGATTTGGGTAGACCCAGCAGACCTTTTTGTATTTGGCTTGGCTTTCACAAACGAGACCCTGATGAAACATTTACAAGGGACTTATTTCAAGTCCACAATGATTAACTCATTGTTGGATATCAAATACCAAAGATACAAGAATGCATTCCTGGCTGGGTCATTGCGAATGACAGGAAGGATAAGTGATTATCCACATGGTGATTACCATCCTGATGAAGCCCCACCTTTGTGCAGGAACTCCCGGGCGCTTCCTTTCGCCTTAACAGAAGCTTTACTTTGGCAGTGCGACGGGCCGGACGGTCTCTCAGAACGTTCTGGAAGCTTCATCTCTGAAGTGCTTCCTGTAGCGCATCGGTGGGGTCCAACACACTGCGAAAGCAACATCCTGTCCAGAAGAAAACGGCGTTGGGATCTTAATCCCGCTACTGGCATTCGCCGGGACAAAGAGAGGAAAGGTGTTGCATCCTTATCCGAGAGAGAGAGGAGAGAAAGAGGGGAGAGAGGGAGAGAGAGAGACGAGAGAGTGAGAGTGAGAGAAAGAGGTGAGAAAGAGAGAGAGAAAGGGAAAGAGAGTGTGGTATGTTAGAGAGCACAAAGACTCCTTCTGTTTGGTAGAGGAGTCATTTAAATGCGCACCTCAGACTCAACACCACGATGGACAAAACGACAAAGCATCATTACATTTTCAACTTTTAATTCACAAGTACCCAAGACACCTTAACTAGCATGCACTGCCTAAACCAACCGGTGAGGTGCGACTAGTAAAGTCAGGAAACTCCAGCCGGGCTCAGCGGAGCTGAAACGTGGCCGGATGTCACATCGAGAGTCAACGGGTAAGGCCTGACGCCTGTGGTAGTCCAGGGATGAGGGACAAACGGTCTCCACTCTGGAGCAGAGTTCACCTGGGGCCCCACTTGATGTTGGAAAGCCCCTGAAACTGCTTCTTCAGGGCCTGCCGGTCCGCCCACTCGGACTGCAGATGAGAATCGTCGTCCGCCTCCTCCAGTTTCTGCAAGCCAACGGGAAGTCACGACTAAATCACCGCAGCAAACATGACATCCAGCGTGGAGGCAGACAGACAGACAGACAGACAGACAGACAGACAGACAGACAGACAGACAGACAGACAGACAGACAGACAGACAGAGGGAAAAGCAGACGCAGGCCGCTGCAAAGCGTGTCTGTTTCCAGAAGGACCGTCTCGGCTCGTACCTTGAGCTCCTCCTGACGCCGGTAGTAGTGCAGCATCATCTGTTTCTGCTCCTCTGCGTTCACCGGGGGCTCCCTCGCTGGCGCCCCCTGGCCTCTCTGCAAAGAACAGCACCCTGGGGTCACACAGGCTGACTCAGAGAAACTCAGAACGTTGGAGAACCAGAGTTACACAGTGCTGGAGACCTTACATAAACCACAGATAAATATGTTACATAGGCTCACTTTTTCTTCTGTTGATACTTATTTGTCCCCATCAACAAATAATTTTCGCTCAAAATTGCCCATTTAAGCTGGTGGGACCGGCATTTTTAAACTGGATGCACCAAACGAGATGACCAGTGAAAACGATTGAACTGCCTAAATGAACTGCAGAAGAGACTGAGTGTAATTGCGTTATACTGTTTCCAGTATTGTACCTGAATTAAGCTTATGTTGCTAACAAATGAACAGTAAGAAATGCTCGTGAAATATGCCACTTATCAAACTTCCTTCCATTCATATAAATCATTATTATCTCTTGCTAAAACGAGACTAGTCTACGAAAACGAGTTCCAAGCTGAATTTTTGGCAGAGTTCATTTGGCCCCGCCGCACCTTATGGATCTTGACGACGATCTTGGTCTTCTCGTTCTTGCCCACGTAGTCCTGGAGCTTCTTCCCTCTCTGCAGCTCCTTGGCGGCCCACCAGAGCTGGGCTTCCTCGGGCAGGATCACCTGCAGCGAGGCCTGGTGGAGGTCATCCCGGGGAGGGGGCCCAAAAACACACTTTAGACACGCAGGTCATGTGACACAGGAGTGGGAGTTATCTACAGGTCATGTGACACAGACTGGCAGGAGTGGGAGTTATCTACAGGTCATGTGACACAGAGGGGCAGGAGTGGGAGTTATCTACAGGTCATGTGACACAGAGGGGCAGGAGTGGGAGTTATCTACAGGTCATGTGACTGAGGGGCAGGAGTGGGAGTTATCTACAGGTCATGTGACACAGAGGGGCAGGAGTGGGAGTTATCTACAGGTCATGTGATACAGTGGTGGGCAAAGAGGGCTGTATCAGTTTCGGGATCACATGTCAACTTCCCCCCTTAGTTATTTAATGAACCTGATCTGTTACACGATTTGAAGCATGCGAGTAGCAGCTGATGTGGTTTTGGTGTGTACAGACGTTTAGCCAACTGAGCCAGGATAACTGGTGTAACACAAGCCTGCATACACACCGACCCTGCGGGAAGGAATAAGTATGGGCCTGTTTCACAGACACAGATTAGTCAAAAGTTATTGGTGTGTGCCAGTTAAAGAGTTCACAGAGTTCACACTCGCCCCCCCCGTGTACCTGTGTTCCGGAGAGATCTTCCTGGTTCTCGAACTCCATCCTGATGGGGTCGTGTGGGGGCAGGCCCATGGGGTAGACGATCATGGTTGCACCTCGGAGCTGGTCTAGAGCCTCTTTAACCATCTCCATGGTGACGCACACGCCCGCCTGCACCTGTTTCTGAAAAAACAAACAAACTAAGAGAGGACAGAAATAAAATAAAGTGGAATATTTCACCCTGGTCTGTTTTCTAGATCCATGTTCTCTAAGCATGGGTTCGTGCATCAGTGCAGGGTCCTCAAATAGCACACTGGGACCCTTGCTCACTGCCTATATTTATACATATAAGCTACTGTGTGCGCACAAATAAAGCTTTGCAAAGTATATTTTGCACAAATATAACGTGTGTGCGTATGTGTGTGCGTGCATGTTCCCCTTCAAATGCACTTACTTTTGATACTAAGGCTTTTGCTTCTTCAACCGTTTTCTTCAAGACCTCCTTCATTCTCTCGTTTGGTGCTGGGTAGACAGAACACAGGTAAACACAAAGACGCAAACATTTGCTGCAGAAACGACAGACGGAGAAATGGAAACGCTAATGTTGTCTTTTGGACTCACCATGTCCGTTCCTCCTTCCGATTTCGTCCTTCTTGAACTCGGCCCCGCCACTGGGTATGCATTTGTCTGCCCACCCGTCTCGGAGCTTGAGATCCACGATCTGATCGTCCGTTAGCCCCTGCATGTTTGGGGGAAGGGTGATGCCATGCTCCGCTAGCTCCTGAATTTCTGTAATGTAAACGTAAGGTTAACACCGAAGTGTATAATACTCAAAGTGTTTATTGTCATTGTAATTTAAGATAATTGGTGCAAATTTGATTATCCTCAAAGTCATTTAACGTAACTTAAGAGCTCACAGTGCAGCTTGTTAAAAATATAACCGAATTATGTTAGTCTAATTTTGATTCTTATACCATTAGCTACCAGTCTAGGTAGTCCAAGTTATATGTTAATAACGTTACAACACGCATTGTATTGATAGCTCAGTCTAACCTTAATTATTAACGTTATTGGCTAAATAAAATGGCTAGCTAACTTAAACACTTCATAAACTCCCCAGCTAGGCATCCGGCTACCAAATAAATAACAAACCTACATCGTGGTCTCAACTTACCTGAACAAATCCTGTCCACTTTGAGTATCCCATTATAAATAGCGGTAACTTGTAGCGTTAGCGTTTCCAATGAAACATCCACCGTGGTGTCGACGAGAAACGGACTCTCCTCACCTCGTTTGACGTGCAGTTGGACCATATCTGCTTTTTAAATTAAGATAAAAATAAATAATAACGCGTTGCTCTGTAAACATTGGAACTCAAAACCCTTTTATAACGTGGTGCCTGAAATGTGACATTTTGAGACAAAACCGAGTCAGATAACGTTAGCTAGTTAGCATCGCTGTTGGTCCACATTAAATGTTACCATGGATACTGAACACAAGCTACCCGCTGTAGAAGGTTCGGGAGCTGAGTTACTTGGCCTTCCGTTCCGGAGGTTTTTCATAGCAGCCGACAAGCCAATTTATAGGCTATAATTCACTTCACATAGATCATTATAACCCGATAAATCAATAACAATTTGGAAAACGAGCGGCTCATTACGCAATATTGCAGGACAGGAATGGAACTTACCTGGAAAACAAGAGCCCTGAATACTGTCGGTGCATGCGAAGAAGGCAAAAAACATCCAGAATACTTCCGCATCGTCATCATGACGAATACCGTAATGTATCAAATAGACTTGACTCGAGCGACCTTTTTTGTTATTCTGTATCAATGTTGTTGGTATACCGTTTCATGATTCCAAGATACTGTGATAATTATACCTAGGATGAATGGGTAGTCCAATCCACGTTCTTGAATACCACAAGGGAACAAAATAGGCAGAGGCAATGTATCTCTGGTTGATTTACATTTATTATTGCATACATACAACACCAATTGCTTCAACCATGAATGTGCCGTTTCTGAAGCTGTGCACGCAATCATGGGATCTTAAATACTATAACATGAATTTCAGTTTTCTGATTCGTTAAATACATACAGAGCATGGTCAACAACACAGAATAGCGTCTCTATATGGTTTTACAATAATAAAGGGACACAAATCTCACAAAAGGAGTCGGTTTGTTTACTATAAAATTCTGTCTCATACATAACACCACAGATTCGTAAGCGCTCGTCTTCTAAATGTAATGTTTTTGAGATCTACTGCACGGAGTTCAACTGCATGTATTAGGCCTATAGTGGTTAGCCATCACCAACAACCAAAGCAGGAAAAGAAAAGATATGTCTAGAGTAAATAGTATTTTAATCAAGATTCGGACTGCAATGATATCAAGAATATTAATAAAAGTGAAAAATATCGGACGAAAATGAGAGAAACATTGGTAAAATAATTTTACCGTGATCAATATTCACATTATCGGATTACCAAGCCTTTCAGTGTTATCGTGGCAAACACGATGGCAGAATTCAGTGCCAGTCTTAAATGGTCCTTTCCATTGCAACACTTACCCCCTAAGCGTTATTCATTTTCTTTGCAGTACACCACCCAATTGGTTGCTTTAAAACGCTTCTATTTTTGGGGACTGTAAACTCAATACCGAGAGAGATAGATAGAGACTAGCAGGAAGGACAGTAGAATTACAATACTTGACGTCACCGGTTTTTTCTGACATCACCACGTTGATATTCCACATAAAATGAATGGCATAATGAACACTTGTTTAAATCACCACTTTCCTTTCAATTCCAATGCAAGTGGACGAGTGGAGAAGTAGAATAACAGGCCAGTACAGTACAATACTTCTCCAAACACTTAATGTTTGGGGGAAAGCAATGGGAAATGAACCACTGAACAATCTGCCCTTGGGTAGGATTACTTAACCACGAAACATTTGAGAAATGAATGAAGTGCACCGCAATATTCAGAAAAGTACAAAATAAATCGCTACCGACAGCGATTTGGTCATTGCAAAGCTTCTCACGCACACTGCGGCAGTGTTTGCGCCAGCCCGTAACACACGTCAGCAAACCTGACGTAACGGCGTACTATGCGAACCTGTAATAGCGATACCCTAGCTCCCCAACATCACTACAGTAACAAGAGCCCGACACTGAAATATGCGCTGACCCGCTAAGAACAGAAAGGCCGCATTAAGAACCACTCTCCCGGCTCTCCTCCATGGAGTAACAAGATATTTGCGGTTTGTTTTCTTACATTAAGATTATTATCATAATCTGGGGTTCCTGAAGCAAAAATATCTACAACGTTGGGTGTTCCAGACTCTCTGTTTCTGTCCTGTTAATAAAAGTGTGCGGTGCCCGTTAGACTGCTAATCTGGATGTGGCTATCGCGAAGCACAACTGCCATCAGCCCAAGACAGAGCAGCTCGGACAGACTGCTAAAACTACTTGAATTCCCCAAACAACACACAAAACATAGTGGTCAACATTAAATTCTTACCACAGCACGGTACCTCTCAACTACAGTATAATAAATATATTTAATTTAGAATACCTTTCTTAAAAAAAGAAAAGAAACTACAACGAAGATTCCAAAAGCAAATACAGCGCACTGAGCTGCACGGAAAAAGCACCCTCACGAAAAAAATAAAATAAATCAAACTCTCTGCTCACGCCGTCTCCGAAGCTCCCGTCAAAATGCAACAAAAGCACATCACATTCATCGCAAACAGGGCTGCTTTGGATAAAATACAGGTGGTGGCATATGCACGTGTATGTGTATGTATGTCTATACATATGCATACATATAGCAAGCATGCATCAGGTCCACAGCAGAGTAACTTGTTTCCAATTCACACATCCTGTCAAAATATACATAAGACACTATGTATGCATATACTGCATTATATACTGTATATATAATCTACTATACATAATTCCAGTATTACTCCTGAACCATAAGAGGGTCAGATATGCAAAGGGAATGGAAGCCTCTTTCTTTGACAGTGGATGCGATGATCTGTACGCAGAGGTCACCACCCCACTAAAATGCCCTGTATGATACGCATACACCATGATAAATCACACAACATTTCAAGTATGGTCTGAAAAAGGAGCCAGATACTACTAATGATGCTTTGTACATTCACAACTGAAAGGGGGTCGGGGGGGGGGGAAGAAAAGGAAAATGAACCAATGCTTGCTGCCGCCGATACGGAACGGAATGGAACAGAACACAATCAAACCGCTACACAGCCTCGCAGGAAAGGGGAAACGCCGTCGCAAAAATCTCAGTCCTTGAGATCGTAAATAAACTATTCCAGTTTCTATGGTCTGTCACCTGACCTGCATGCTTTAGCCTGCAATTGATGTCATTATCCCCTTAATTTCCCATAATGGCATACCGGGTGCATTCTGTTTAAATGTGCATATTAGTGATGTGACGCCATCAAAATCCAGACACTGAATCGGTGTAGAATATCAGTTACAGAGTGGCTCTGGGGACCGGTAGCTCGTGGCCAGCGACACCAGCTAAAATATTGCACAAGTTTAACATACATTTGTGCGCACGTACAGACCACAGGCACACATCTCCTGCCAGAGAAATAGCCAACAGATATCAGAACACGGATACAAGAAAACAAACGAGAACAAAACATCGTGATTCCACATGGACGTACCGAACTACCAGTCTTTTGACACCAAGCGGAGTAAACGTGTGCACCTCTAGCCTGGTCGAACAAGAATACGTTTCTTACGTGTGATTCCGTGTGAGGGTACACGCGCATTATGTACTGTTGCTGTTTTATACGTACCATACATACACATACATTTATTATACTTCTCCATATTTCTACAATAAATGATACATTAAACCTTTTTATTTAATAATTCTATCTCTCGGTGAACTCCTTAGAGGCTAGAGAGCTGCTGCTTGGTCTCATGGGGATCTGCGGGTTGCCAGAGTTAGTCCTCAGGGGGACAGGAGGGGGGACTCCGGGGAATGCGGAGGTGGGTGCGGCCCCCCAGCCGTCCGCGTCGAACCCAGGGCCGGGGAACAGGGTCTGCGGGGGAGCGGGGGCGGAGTTCGAGGCAGTGATTGGCAGGAAGGGGCTTTTTTGCGCGGCAGGGTTAGAACTCCGCGGGGCGGGGGAGTCTTGCTCAAACGTCACCCACTGCGGGGCGCGTTTCCCCGGCGCCGGGGGCGGGGCCAGCCTGGGGGCGGGGTGCGGGACGTCCGACGCGGCGCGTTGGAGGCGGGGCTTGGGGGCGGGCGCGTGAAGCTGGGGGTGAAAGTCGGGCGTGAGCGGGCGGCGCTGGGCGGGGCCGAGCGGGTTGGCGCCGCCCGACGATTGGCCGTCGGACAAGGAGAGGTTGGGCGAGGCTCGCAGGGCCTCCTGCGATTGGCTACGCGAGGGCACTGGGGGCAGGAGCCGGGCGGAGCCTCCGGGGAAGGCGGGCATGGGGGCGGAGTTTAGGGAGAGTGGCGCGGACAGGGCCGCAGGGGGCGGGGCGGGGGCGTGGCGGAGGGAGCAGCTTCGGGTCAGGGATTGGGTGGTGAGCCAGGAGGCGGAACTGAGGGGGTCGAAGGGGTCGTCTATCTCTTGTGCTTCTCTTTGGAATCCGTTCACACCGTTCACCTGCCGCGAGAGAACAAAACACAGGACGTCAGCAAGACAATCACAGTAATGATCTAAACGACAATCTCAGAGACCAACCCCCTGGCACGCGTGTCCATTCATGTCCCAGAGGGGTGGTGAAACCATTTCCCGTGTGCAGATAATGCCTCATTAACGCTTTCCGCCAACACACTACATACAACAGACATGTACACGTGTAATCATGCATGTACACAATGCCATGAAATGTGCTTGCAAATAACAATGGAGAGATACTAATAACACAACAGACTAATTCAGCTCCAGAGACAATGACCGGGCATAAAAGTTGTTTTAGCTGCCTATGAATTTGTAGGCAGAACAGTCAGAGATACTCTGGTAAAAGTGCGGTGTCATCATGAAAACCTGTTTTACATTATGTGACAGTTAGCCTGCCAGCTTGCCAACAGGCACCTGTAAAAGCATTCTATAATGCTGACTAGCAGAGCAAGTCATCTTATAATGTTAATGTTTGTCAGCCAAATGTTTGCCTTTAAAGAGACTGCAAGACAAAAGCCAGGAAGGTTGTATACAAATGATCCCACACACACCAATGTAAAACCTTGACATAAACAGTACTTTTAGTGCATAATAACTGCAAATAAATGTGCCCTTGATCAATTATCCTGGGTTCCAGATGACTCTGTATTCACAGGCTATGCAACCTACGCTCTTGCTTGCGTGGGCTGCTTTACTTTCCACCCTTGAAGTTGAAAGACTCTGCTCAGTCTAATCAGTCTCAGAATTATTACAGGCCAGCAAGGTTTTAAAAATCCCAGTTTGGAAGCTGCTGGGAGGTTTGTCCTGCTGGGGCAGTGCTGTGGTTGGAGTGTACGGATGAGGACCGTGCCGGCTGCCCCCCTGGGACAGGAGGGTTCGGGGGGGGGCTTGCGTTTCATTGCTCTCTAGCGGCCCCCGTTGGTGGATCAGACACCTGGGCTCTGCCTGCCAAAGCAGCTTAGGAAACGTCCTGTGGTGCAAGCCTGGCTTGTGTGCTGCAGACCGGGGTCAGTAACACGATTGTTTCGGCTTAAAATATTTTTTTTCTGTTCTCGATCGATCTTGCCTGGTGCAACTGAGCCAACCAAAAAGGACCAGAATGTGGGGGGGCTTGCACGTGTTTGAGAGTATTTCATCAGTTCTAATGTGCCAGACAAGCTTGGAAAAGTGTCGAAAAGCATGCCACAGATGTCTAGACTCTGCTGAATTGGCTGCAGAAACACGGCTGTAAATAGCTCGCTACGCACATTGCTAATTAAACAGGGATTGAGCGTGCCCCTATCTGTATAAATAACTATGCCAGGCAGTTTGGCAGTTAGCCTTGAGGACCAGTTCTGAGCAGAACAAAAGGCCACCACCGTGGCTGTGGTAATGAGTGTCTGCAAACAGAAGACTCGACACGGTCCTGCTCCAGACACACGGAAACACGGGCGTGACGCTCCCGGTCTCAGGAGGATACAGCGTTAAACAGAACATCATCCTGTGTAGAACAGAGCATTGTGAAACCTGGAGTTTGGTTAGAGATATGTATGGTCCTGTCTTTGTACGCTTGAAAGGGTTAGAGACAATCAAACAGCTATTTTATAATGACACCTCTGATAAATAACCAGTTTTGTTTCTTTATGGCGCTCAAACCTAGACACTCAGCAGACCACTCTACCTCATAATGAAATATAAACAGCCCCCAATTTCATCAGATTAGACTTTAGACACATTAGACGCAGACTACAACTCTTCACACTAAAGACTACAACTCTTCACACTAACCAAACATTGCTAATTCAAAAAAAGCACAAGGATCCACTACTCACTCCCATTGCTCAAGTGTGTAGGCCAAGTCTATGGAACCATGGACGATCACATTAATTTAGGCTGGTGTTTAAATGAGTATTTTTTCTTATAATAAAAGTTATAAGAAAAAAGTCTCACACAAATATATGATCGCAACAAAAAAGAAAAGAAAAAAAATATGCCATACTGAAAACAAACTCCCACCTTATGAATATGGAGAGAGGAAAATAAAATAAAAAATAAACTAAAATATACAAATGAGCCCAATGTATGGGAGGATTCATACATTGTGACTAAATGGGAGAGCTATGGAGATAAGATTAAGACTGAAAGGGTCTTAAATACCTGTCACCCTGACGATTGCTCCTGCTTGCGAGAGAAAGAGACAGGCATCAATCAGGAAACAGCAGTGGGGAAGGGGACATTTTGTGCATTTGAAATTCAGGAGGAACACCGGGCAAAGAGGGGCTTTTAAACCATCAAATACAGGAGCTACCCTAAGAAGGAGGGAAGAGCCTTAAAACAGGAAGAGAGAAGATCTATTCCACTGAATTATTCAAGCTTCTTTTCATTATGTCTCTCATTATTTGAATCACAGAAAGAGTTGAGTTTGGCGCTCAAGACCACTTTCTGTCTTTACTGGACAGCAACAGCGGGGTTGATGGGGAGCTTCTGGCGTTCAGAACCACTGTCTCACTCACATACCCACAGGTACAGGGAGCACACTTCAGAGAGGAGACGGCTTAGGCATGGATTTGAAAGGTAAAGCGCGACATCTCCATTCTGGAAGGGGCTGATGGGACATGTAGTCCAAGGCTCATTCATTGACACTAGTAATAGTGTTTAGAGTAGAGTAGTATCTCTAATCTCAGATCAGGTATCCATATCACAACAACACAATCCATTATTAGCCAAAGGGCAAAACTGATTCTAGGTAAAGCACACCTTTTTCTGAGACAGTTCATGAATTGGGGGGGACCAGGACTCCAACTCCCACCATGCCTTTCGCGTGTTTATCCTGTGTGTGACACCCCACCCCTGGGAGACTGACCTGAGAGGAAGGGGCGGGCTCAGGCAGGGCGTGGGAGGAGCGACTGCGAGGCGGAGGCTTCGGGGAGGCCAGGCCCGGATTGGGCTGAGGGAGGGGCGCTGCCGCCGCGGGCTGGGGCTGGAGGGGCGTGGCCATCTGCGGCTGGAGGGGCGTGGCCATCTGCGGCTGCATGGGAGACGCCATCTGAGGCTGCAGCGGGGGTGCCATTTGCGGCTGGATGGGAGACGCCATTTGGGGCTGTAGAGGGGTTGCCATTTGCGGCTGGATGGGAGACGCCATTTGGGGCTGTAGCGGGGGTGCCATTTGCGGCTGGATGGGAGACGCCATTTGCGGCTGTAGAGGGGGGGCCATCTGTGGTGGCTGCGCAGGGCCTGTCGAAACACAAAAGCAGAGAAGCAGCGGAAAGTTCAGCTGAACAGCTCGTCTGCAGAGGCCCTGCTCGTCAGGCTCCCTGAACTCTGAAGAGTCGGGCCCTGAACTCTGAAGAGTCGGGCCCCTGAACTCTGAAGAGTCGGGCCCCTGAACTCTGAAGAGTCGGGCCTCTGAACTCTGAAGAGTCGGGCCCTGAACTCTGAAGAGTCGGGCCCCTGAACTCTGAAGAATCGGGCCCTAAACTCTGAAGAGTCGGGCCCTGAACGAAGAAGACTCAGGCCCTAAACTCTGAAGAGTCGGGCCCTAAACAATGAAGACTTGGAGCATGAGACGTAAAAGCGGTGTGTCCAATCAGAACTGACCGAGAGGCAGGTCCGCGGGCTTGGCCTGTGGTCCTGTGGTGGGTCGCGGGGCTCCGGGATGAGTCTCAGCGATGGGCCTCGGGGCCCCCGGGTGGACGTCTGGGACGGGCCGCGGGGCCCCTGGGTGACCGGGAGGAGGGGGGCGGGACTGAGGGGGGATGCTGATGACCCCCGCGCGGGGGGGGATGTTCTGCAGAGACGGCAGAACATCACAGGCACAGTCAGAGAGATCGAAACCGAAATGCACTCACACATACTAGATTACATTACAGTACATTACATTACATTACATGGCATTTAGCAGACGCTCTTATCCAGAGCGACATACAACAAAGTGCAGATCAAACACAAGTATGAGTGCTAAGAGGACCCGAGAGAACAGTACAGTTCCGAGTCCTCGTGTAACATACAGATAATCAGAACCCTCGAAGAGTACAATCAACGACCAAACTAGCATACCACAGTTGGCAGCTAGAATACCCAGATTAAATGCATCAATGTACTGATACCTCAAAGGCTGTTTGTAGTGCTTGTACTATTCTACGATTCATCTGCACACTGGAAAGCAACTTTGATAAGCAAAACAATGTTTTGCATAACAGAAAAATTAAGTATCATTTGATGCCATTTGTGTGGGCCAAGACAGTTTAATTAAACAAGCCTGCTGTCAGCACTGCAAGCAGAGAATATCCATCCTTCCCACTTAAAATGCACCAAAACAATAACAAGTCAGTTTCTCAGCAAAACAGTCATAACAGATGGTGTACGCCTGAGTCACGATAGCACTTATGCAACCAGCGCAGAAAAACAAATAATCCACAGAGTGGAGGGTGTCTTGATCTTCAACCCCTCGAAAAGGGTTTATTTTTATGTTTCAGGTCGGTGTTTTAGAAGTCCATTCCTTTTAATTACCAGGAGTGATTGTTACATCAGCACTGCAATGTTAAGTGAAGAACGTTCTCATCACTTATCTGTGACTGACACCTTAAAGAGTTGACTGACGGATGAACAGAGTGAGAGTGCCAGCAATAGGCACAGACTGGCCAGACAGTCAGCTCTGTATCTCCGACACTGAAAGCACAGTCTCTGCCTGTGAGGCTTGGCGTGTGCTGAATCACTGGGCGATGATGAGTATGCCTGGATGGGTACGGTTGAAGACATCCATAGCATAGCATAGCGTAGCGTAGCATAGCATAGCATAGAGCAGGGCTGCTCAGCCCAGTTCCCGGAGACACTGCAGGTTTTCACTCCAACCCCCACAAAGCACATCTCACTCCAGGGCTAGAAATCTTCCTGAGCTGACGAGGAGGATTCGGCAAACTGGATTTGCCGAATTAAGAGTTGAAATGAAAATCTACAGGATTGTAGCTCTCCAGGAAGAGGGCTGGGCACCCTGGTATATAGAGAAAACCAGACGTAACCCGAACATCTGGCCAGTAAACAGAAGATCGTCAGAAAGGTAGTCACTGACCGGCCTCTGAGCTCCTCCTGGTGGACCGGCTGTGGGCTGCCCTCGACCTGAAACACACCACAGACACAGTCAGCTACCCAACTCACCACAGACACAGTCAGCTACCCAACTCACCACAGACAGAGTCAGCTACCCAACTCACCACAGACACAGTCAGCGACCCAACACACCACGGACAGAGTCAGCTACCCAACTCACCACAGACAGAGTCAGCGACCCAACACACCACAGACAGAGTCAGCGAACCAACACACACCGCAAAAATGTCAATCTTAACTGTGTTTTAGCCTTTTTTAATTTTTTTATTGAAGTACACAACATTAGCCTGTTTTAAGTCACTGTTCGCTTGAGAAGTTAAATCCTGACCCCATTGGTAAATCTTCAAATCCGTCTCACCTCATCGCCAGAATGTTTGCCTCATTTACAGAAACGAGTGAGAGAAATAGGATTTTAGGTCTAAAATATGATTTCCTGCTTATTGTTTGGTTTTTGCACCCCCCCTCGTTTCCATTTCCTCTTTCACCTCCAGTGAAACGCCCGATCCGATCCGGGAAAAAAACAAAAAGTGTGATATTTGAGTGTCACGAAGCGTGTGATATTTGAGTACGGTCCCAAGTCTCGCACGGGTGAATACAAGCAGTTCGTCGGGGGACGCAACCCGTTATTAGAGGGATCGACAGATAACCCATAAAAGCTGCTTTCGGGAAAAGGGCTTTATTTGTGGACAGCTGATCGATGAATAAAAATATAAAAACCTCACTTCCCACTTTTACTGGCCTCCAGCGGAACTGAGCCTGGATGCAGAAAATACTCCCCGTATGGCGCGATATCACGGCGAGGTTATTAGAAAGAAGACGTGCGTCCACGACGCCCCGGACACGGTCTGCGGCCCTGAGGGGAGACTGTGGGGCCGTGAGAAGCTCTGCCCTGGTGTAACCTCCCCACGCCGGGCTCCTGTTTCACAGGGAGGGCAGGCCTGGGCCCGGCGCCCCGGGCGGGGAGGAGGAGCGCCGCCCCGGCCCCCCGGCCAACTCCGCGGCTTTCCCACGCCACTCTGGTGACGGACGCGTTGCACGCACGCACGCACGCACGCACGCACGCACGCACGCACGCACGCACGCACGCACACACGCACGCACACACACACACACCGCAGCACAGCCGCTCCTGCCAGGAGAGGAGGAGACGCCCGCAGGGAGACGCTGAGCCCGGCTCTGAGACACCTCCTCTTTCAGCTGCCTTCACCTGGATGCCAGGGAGCGCTCTCTCTCCCTCTATCTCTCTCTCCATCCCTCTTACTCTCCCTCTCACCATTGCTCTCTCTATCTCTCTCCTTCTCCCTCTCTCACATCCCTCTCTCTCTCTCCCCCCTCTCTCTCTCACAATCCCTCTCTCTCCATTTGTCCTTTCTTCTTCTCCATCTCTCGTTCTCCTCCATTTCTCTACTTCTCTTTCTCAGTCTTTCTCCATCTCTCTTCTCCTCCATCTCCCTCTACCCCTCTCTTTCTCAGTCTCTCCCGCCGTCTCTGCTCTGCGTCTCTCATTGCTATCCCTCTCTTTCTCGGTCTCTCATTTTCTCTCTCCCTCCCTCCCTCCCTCTCTCTTTGTTTGCGCATCAGCCTAAACACACACTCCACCCGCCTGGGTTTTCATTCGGGAACAAACCCCGTCTGTGTGTACTCTGTCACTCACCTGCGAAGTCGGGCCGGGACAGTCCGGGGCTCTTTTGCCCTACACAGCGTCGGGAGAAGAGTGTTTGGATGATTTATTTTATTTTTTTTAACAACAGGGCGTAGCGAGAGTCCCTCACTACCCACACACCTACCTGCTACACACACACCGCCAGCTCCACACAAACAGCCACAACCAATCACGTGAGGGTTCTGTGTAAACAACATGGATGAGGTCGGGTCTAGATGCACCATACAGGCCAGAAGACAGCCGTACACACGACACCAAGCCAGCGATGGAATGGGGGCTCCACAAACCACTTACTAGGAGTTGTCCTCAGCACCGCGCTGATTTGAGCCAATCGGGGTTTTCGTCCCCAAGATCTAAGCGTTCTGATTGGCTCAAATCAGCCTAACGTCCTACGGCTCAACCTATAAACAAGTCCTAAGGTCACTCCGGGACAGCTCATTGGAAGGCAGAGGGGAGGGGGGGGTGGGCCGTTTCATTTCAGGGCGCTGACAGATTCGGTGTCATTACCTTCCAGCTCTTTCACGGAGACCTCTGGGATCAGAGGCTCGTCCGGGTCTTGGGGGCGAAAGCGAGTAACAGCGTTGGAATGCAACAGAGGAAAGGCGACCACGAAAACAAGAGCAGACAACCACAAAAGCCTCAAAGCTGCCAGTAACCCGGGGGAGGAAACAAAGCCAAAGAACCGACCGAACAAAAAAAAAAAACCAGCGCACCTGCTCACACAATACTAACAAAAACACCTCCGTACAGAGCAGTGAAGAAAACACCGGAAGGAGAGGAGGTGAACAGACAGATAGAGCAACGATCCTTTACTGAACAAAGAATAAGTGCTGCGTCATCAACGACAGTTACTTGGCTAATGCTAACAGACAAGAGGGAAACGATCTAAGCCACATTTAAAAGTACACGACCCTGATGAAAAAAAAAAAAAAAAACAGCTCAAGCAAGGTTTTGAAACAGCTGGTAGCTGGGTGACCAGTTCAGACCAGCTCCATGCTCAACATGGTTTGGCCAGCTCAAGCTATGTTTTGAAACAGCTGGTAGCTGGTAGTTTCAAGCTGGCCCTAGCTGGATTTTACACCAGGGTAACGCATTGAATCGGAGCTAAACACACAAGCACAAGTCTACAACATCAACCCTGCGCTTTCCAACCCCAAATTAACTCATCAGGGACCCAGTATGTGTAACATTTTCAAATGACATGACATGCTATTTACCTGACGTTTTTATCCTCAGCGACTTACAGTTGATTAGACCCCGGGGCAATGTGGGGTTAAGGGCCTTGCTCAAGGGCCCAACAGCTCAGCGGATCTTATTGTGGCTACACTGGGGCGTGAACCACCAACCTTCTGGGTCCCAGTCATGCTGCCCTACACTTGCCTAGAGTATGTATGCTTTAGAAATGAAAATGTGAGTTTTTAATATACCAATATTTTCTTTTCAGAATGTGCTGCAGTCTTTGAATGGCTGTGTTATGCTTCATGGGAATTACATGAGGGCGAGACTCAATATGCAACACAAACTCCCCAAAAGGCAATGAAGTGGACTCACTCAGCAGGTAAACACAAACCACCTTCACCAGTGACAGACGAGCGAGCGGTGGATTAGCATTCAGGATTAGCACGTTAGCCTCTGATATAAACAGCGGCAGTGATAATGGTGCTTGAACGGTAAGTGCGCTAGCATGTTCCTGCATGTCCGTGGGGTACGCCGGTGTGAATGACGCTGGAGAGAATGGGGGCAGGGAAGAACAGCAAGCTTCACAACCACAACACAGGGCACAGAGCAACTGCTAATCACAGGGCAGGAAGCCTTAGCGTGGGGTAGGCCGCATTTCACACCCAAACGTTACCTGCCAGGTCTTTCCTAGCTGGCGTGGGGCTTCTACCGCCTTCAAACGCAAAAGAACAGAATCAGGGTCACATGACTGGGCACACACCAATCAGAGTCAGTGTTGTGGGGTGTTTCAAATCACAGAAAGCAACTGTGATTTGAAACAACTGGCCTATTCAGCAGAAACAGGCTAAACAAGGTGGTAGTTATGTCACCTACCCATGTCCATAGACACAGAACCCGGGAGTTTCCCCAACTCTGGGAAAACTTCAACTGGTCACCCCAATATTGGGGTGTTGTATTGGGCGATACAGTTAGTACCACCCCTCCCCCTTTGTTGTCACCACAAAAGCTGAAATGAGATCTATTGTTCTTGCCTATACGGCGGCGCACCAATTCAAGGACCGATAAAGAAAAATAATAATGCACGGAAATCTACATCATGAGTGCGGGAAACCATACTGACAGCAACATAAAACTGTCCCCAATACCCCCCCCCCCCCCCGCCCCCCCCCTCAAATGTAATGTTCAAGCCCTTCTGAAGAGCCTGAGTCAGAACATTGTTATTTTCCTCCATTCAGCGTTTGAACACAGCGTTCAGATTCCACGCATTTGGAGCTACGAGTGCAACGGTGTTGATCTTGTCACCGTGCCAGACTGCTCTCAGCGCTACTCAACACTCCTTTCACAGGTCCGGAATAAGCACAATGACAGCCTGACCCATCAGGCGTCACCAGGCTCTTAACGTTCTAAGCCGCCCGGCAACAGTGGCATATTACAAAGCAAACACAGAGAGGCTTTAGCCAGTGGTCTTCGCTTGGTAAAACGTGGCTCAGTAGTGTCGATAGAAACTTTGGGGGGTTTAGTGCCGTACCTGAGGGAGGGGGTGGACGCTGAGGGGGCGCAGGCCGGGCCGGGGGGGCGTTGGGTCGAGGCGGGGGTGCGCGTTTGGGCTCCAGGCTCTGAGAGGAGGCAGGTTGGGGGTCCACAGGGGAACCTGTCGACAGATGGAAGGAGCTCGCCGATTCAGACTTTACCACACTCTGAGGACTGCAACACTCCACGATCATCACACCAAACACACACAGCTACCGCACAGACACGTACGCCTGAGCCTAGCACAGCACCTAATACCTCACATTACACCACTATCAGAGGACTGAAGTCATACACCCTCTCACGGTTAACATCAGTCTCTCCTTGCAAAAGGACAATCACAGCAAAAATTGTGTAGTGGTAGGCAAAACCTTATTCATTTATTTATTTTTACCTGCAAGTTCTCTCCTACAAGCAGTGGGACTTAAGCCTATTTTCATGCAAAAAAACAAAGCAAAAATAAGATAAGATGAAATAATGCAGAACGCAGTAGAACACAGTTAATTAGAATTAGCAGTGGAGTGCAGTGGAGTGCAGTGGAGAGCAGTGGAGTGCAGTGGAGAGCAGTGGAGTGCAGTGGAGAGCAGTATAATGCAGTAGAATGCAGTGGAGTGCAGTAGAGTGCAGTAGAATGGAGTAGAGTGCAGTGGAGAGCAGTGGAGTGCAGTGGAGAGCAGTATAATGCAGTGGAGAGCAGTATAATGCAGTGAAGAGCAGTAGAGTGCAGTGAAGAGCAGTAGAGTGCAGTGGAGAGCAGTAGAGAGCAGTAGAATGCAGTGGAGTTCAACACAATGCAGTGAAATAGGTAAATTGGTAGTTTTCGGAGTGGAGGTGACTGGTGTACCTTGCGGGGGTCCAGCAGTGCGAGGGGGGGCTCTGCTGGGCCGGGTGGGGGGACCAGGCTCCCCGTGGGTGGGGGAGGGGCAGGGGCTGCCCCTGGGGGAGGGTATGGGGGAGGTGCCGGGCCCCTGTCCCGCCCCGGGCTGGAGGTGCTGAGGCAGGATCTCCTCCACCTCCGCACTGTAGTCATCCACCTCACCTGCCGGGCCAGAACAGAACCGCTCACAACCGTACAGGAGCCGGGACGGACCACACACCTACCACACACCGCTCAACACCCTCAAAACAAGCGTGCTGCAGCTGAACATCACCACTCTCAAACAAACGTTAATGCAATATTGAGATCCGCCATTTTGGTGGGGTCCTGAAAAAACCTTGTTTGTTCATTTACGTTTTTCACGATCTGTCAAGATCTCACCCAATATACTGCCAAACATTCATAAGTTAATAAGAATGTAAAGTTAAGTTACTGTAAAAAGTTGTTTATGCCATTTCTGTGAATGTTAATTTTTTTGACACTGTACACCCTCCTACATGCCTGTTCTAGTCCATTTCATACCCATACGGTCTCTCCAATTCCTCTAGCACAGGCCCCATGGACTACAGCACCGCTTTTGGCGCCATGGTGATGGGGGTCTGCTTCCCTACCATCCATGTCACAATCGGAATGGGCGGTTTGTTGCTATGGGGACGGTTGTCTGGTTCCCTACCCTCCATGTCACAATCGGAATGGGCGGTTTGTTGCTATGGGGACGGTTGTCTGGTTCCCTACCCTCCATGTCACAATCGGAATGGGCGGTTTGTTGCTATGGGGATGGTTGCCTGGTTCCCTACCCTCCATGTCGTAGTCGGCGGCCAGGTCGGCGTCCTCGGACAGCAGGGTGGAGCTGGCGGAGGAGGGGATTCCCGTGCAGATCCGCTCCACGCTCATCTCGTCCTCCAGACTCTTAATCCAGCCCGCGCTCTTCAACCGGATATCTATGGTCTTCCCCAGTATCTGTGCACGCACACACACACACACACACACACACACACACACACACACACACACACACACACACAGACACACAGACACACACAGACACACACAGACACACACACAGACACACACACAGACAAACAGACAAACACACACACACACACACACACACACACACACACACACACACACACACACACACACAGACACACAGACACACACACAGACAAACAGACAAACACACACACACACACACACACAGACACAGACACAGACCCACAGACAAACACACACACACACACACACACACACACACACACACACACAAAGAGACTGTCCATATTTGCCTCTTTCATGGCCAGCAGCACATATGCAAAGCTCCTTTCTCAGCCTTCACATTCAAAACTGCACTTCCAGGTCACAAAACCATCTAGACTCTAGGAACAACGGCTGTTATACAGGCCTGCTGTTAATGAGTGTTTCCAGGGACCCGTCTCTGCTTGTTACTGCTATATAACAGCTGTACAGTAAAACATTCAAATTTTACAGGGCACATATTGTTAGAGCTGAATTAACACTGGACGTTACTGTGAGTGACCTTGTAGTCACGCACACAGACAAAACTGCTTCCTGTTAACAGCCCAGCCAGGACCGATGGGCATTATAAACCCATATGAGGTTTTCCTTTGTTCTGCTGAGAGGGGGAAACTCACAATGGCGCTGCTGAGCGACAGAGCGGCCAGAGCCGAGTAGCCCTCCCGGAACGTCACCCACATCTTCTCCTCCACGAACCTGGCCCAGGGAAACACACGGGTCACAGATCCACAGACCGCTGCACAGACGCTACTGACCAACCGGAGTTACCGACCACTCACAGAGCCACCCGAATGTAGTCTGGCACACATATAAATACGGAATTATTGTTTCATTAACCATCAAATCAGCCGCAGACAGTGTAACTCGTGCAATGAATGTTAAATTATCAATCAATCTGCTGTGAATACCAGCGGCAAGTGTTTTATATTCGGCTGTATTCATTCTCTCGCATGACTGACCTCAACCACTACAACAGAATGTCTGTATAATACTACCCCCTACAGTTTGGTACATGCCGGATTAAAATGTCTCCATATTAGAATACAGACATGAATTCAGTTGTAGACATTTGTGTAGTGGTGTTCTGCACAAAGAGCAGACAACGTCAGTCACTGCTGTTGACGGTGTTAGCCCAGCAGTCGAGCCTCCATTTTGTACTCTGTACTGGCGTCACCTGATGAGGATGACCTCCCCGAAGCTGGCGAACTTGTCGAGCAGCTCGTCGATCAGGGGGTCGTCGAAGTAGTCGTCCTGGCCGGAGGCGCAGAGGGACACGAGCACGGTGCCGTCGGGCGGGCCCTGCAGGGCGATCACGTCCTTGTACACCTGGTGCCGGGCCTCGGGGTCCACCTCCAGCACGTCCACGTCCATGATGGCCACCACCGGCCTGGGGAACGGCAGGGCCCGTCAAAACACCCCGAAACCGCTCCAATTTCATTACAGTACGCCAGTTATTTAGTGGACACTTTTACCCAACTTACAGTTGTTTAAAAACGAGTAGGGGCCAATTCCCCCAGGAGCAATGTGGGGTTAGGAGCCTTGCTTACAGCTGCACAGATCTTACTGCCCACCCACCTTATAGGTCCCAGTAAAGTACCTCAGCTACTAGGCTATCGGCTGCCCCAATACAAATATAAGGGGGCCTAATACAGGGCCGTGGGGAACCCCAGGGTTCGGGATGTGGCTCGGTTTCGATGGGCCACGGATTCCCCGGAGGTACCTGTGATCGGAGGTCTTCAGCTCGGCCCGGCCGTAGTACTTCAGGGCTCCGGGGCACCAGGGGTGCTGCTGCTTCCCGTCTTCGTTGGAAATGGCGGCCACCACGTTCATCTCCTCAGCTACAAAAACGCACAACACGGGAGATTCAGCGCTAGCAGTCTTGGGAGATCAACCTCAAACCAGCCTCGCTCCCCTCTCCAGCCCCCGCCCCCACCCCCTCCGCCCAGCCTCTCACCGGATCTGTCGAAATTCCACTTCCTCCTCTTCCAGAGCACACGGTCCGTCCAGGCGGGGGTCCGGCACTTCTCGCTGGTGTCGTAGTCGTCCGAGAACAGGTCGTACTTGTAGGTGGGAGGGAAATCGATCTTCCCCTCGATGAACCCTCTGAAAACCTGGTGAGGGGGGCGCAGTAACACCACCGCGGGATGGGACGGGGTGCAGGGAGGAGAGGTGAGGGGGACAGGACACGCAAAACAACTCCACACTACTAGGGGCAGCAGACAGGGCGACGTCTGTATCTCAAGCATGGAACAGTGAGCACCATTTCACTGGAGCTGGTCTTATTCGTTTCACTGCATTACACCTTCTGCTAGTTACACTGTTCATTCCACGGCATTATATTACTGGGACAAATATGGCGCTTTTGACCTGTATAGTCATTGGGACTCTATTGATTTATGGTTGCTGTTTTCTTGGTATAGTGCTGTGCTGTGCAGTTGCTGGCCTGCGCTGCAGCCTCTTGGCTCTTGAGAAAGATTTCTATCTCAATGCGGCTCTCCTGGACAAACAAAAGACAAATGAATGCTGCTGGTTTTTCCTTTAACCCTTTGAAGAGTATGTTTTTTGGAATGTTTATTTTCAAAATTCTGTTGAAAAAGTCAGTGTTCTAGAAGTCCATTGATTTCAGTCACCAGTAGTGATTGTGACATCAGCATTAGAATGTCGTTTTTGTTGTTAAGAACAATCTCATACCTTTAATGTCCTCACCAAGAAAAAAAGCCAAGGATGTGTGCTACCGAACAGTCGTGCAGAATATTAAAGGTTTAAGACAAGTTTATAGTCCAGCAACAATGCGTTGCTGTGACCTACGACATCCCAATGGATATTGCCGGTCACAGCGACGTTTGGTTTATACTCTGGGTGACTGGAGAACGTTAATACCTTTTGCTGAGGACAACAACCAAAGTCTACGCCTGGCGACAACAGAACACTCATGAATGTTCTGCGATTTCAGTCAAGTGACACTCTGTCGCTGGACTATAGACTGGCCTTTAAAGGGTTACCTATATGACGGCACACCAGGGGGACAGTAAAGTCAGTGAGTATGGTACAGTGAGGTTTGGGACCCCAGGCGAGAGGGGGGACTTACGTGTCCGGCGTTCTTCTGGTCCACCAGCTGGTCCCCGGCCGTCAGGGCGTCCCAGTTCTGCTGCCGGATCAGCTCCTTCACCTCCTCGTTGGGCAGGCTGATGCGGTAGTTGAAGTCCCCGCACCAGAACACGTAGTCATGTGAGTACAGAAGGCGGCCCTGCGGGTCACATCACAGCACACAGCCGATGGGGGAGAGGTGCTGATGTATCCTCCACGACAGGGGCATTTATCAGGACAACACAGCACACTACAAATGCATTTTATTTTTACTGTATTCTTAAGTCTGACTGCTATTGAAGTGCTACATACAGTAATGAACCTTTTTTCAGAGTAGGTTTTTTTTTTTTTTTCAGAATTCTAAATCAGTGTTCTAGAACTCCATGGTTTCAATCAGTGATTGAGTGACATCAGCATTATAATGCTCAGTTAAGAACACTAATCACATATTTGTGACCTTACAGGGTTAAGCATTAAACGGCACAAGCAGAAAAAGTGCAGATACACATCTGTTAAAAGGGGCTGAAAAAAACCACAGCAATAAAGGCTGTGATGACACAGCATTTCATTATGAGACGCAGTGGCTCGACACATTTATTGCCAAGTATTCAAAGACAGCCCAGAGAGCCTACAGATCGACAACCACACCCCTGGAACCAAGGGGAATGTCTCTGTGACATCATTAAGAGGATGGAGCGGGGGTTGGAATACTCATGAGGCAGATTTCCGCGGTTACCATGGGGAAGCTGAGTCTGCGGGTGATCTCGTTGTAGTCGTCGTTCCTCTCCTTGACCTGCGATTGGCCGGCGGCAAAGTGGGAGCAGATGAAGCAGATGCTGGTGGTGTGGAACAGCATGCGGATGGCCACGCCCCCTTTGTTCCCGGTGGCCCCGCCCATTCCGGTCTTCACAGTGTCCACGGCGACGTCGCTGGAAAAAAACAATCCGTAAGGCTCTCTTCCTTTCTCCCGGGAAATTAGTGCTGATTGGCCAGACTGTCTTCACACCTAAACTCCCAGGCACAGGGAGGGTGGAAAACCAGCAGCGCTTGGCCCTGGAGGGACGCGAGTGGCTGATCCCTGGTTTAGAATGTCAACTTGCCAAAAGGATAGAAGCCATTTGCCCCACTCATCTGAAGAGGTGTCTGTTTCTGAAGCGCTTATTCAGCCAAAAAAGTGACTCTCAAACTAATAACTGAACACAATCGCCTGTCCTCGTAAGAGTGAAACACAACCCCCGAGATCACGATGAATGACTCGCCTTATAACAGCTTAAGGACTGTAGCGACACCTCACAAATAACCGTAAACCACAGAGAGTCTGGCTTACGTCGACTTTTTTTATTTTTTTTTATTTAGAGAAGGAGCCAAAAGACGATCGTGTTTCAGCCTTCAGAGAAAGTCGGGTGGAGAAACAGCAGGTGCGGTAGAAACACACCGAGCATTATGCCAACGTAACAGGATAACCCCGCAGGCAGGTGAGGGCGAGGGAAACGACACGGGAACACCTGGCCAACAGCGTAACGGCGGAGCCGCGGGATCAATAACGGCGGGAACACGTACCGGATGTAGGGGGCGTGCTGCGGCCGGATGAAGACGAACAGGCACACGCCCACTAGCTGCTCGGAGGCCAGCAGGACGTACTTGTGGTCCCGGGAGATGTTCTTCTGCAGCTCGGCGGCCCAGAGCTTCTGGTTGGTCGTGCTGCCGGAGGATATTGGATTCAGGCCTCCGTAATAAAACGCGGTTCGAGATCCGGTTACCCGCACGAAGAGCTCAAATAAAAGTTACGGCTCTGTGGAAAACATCTCCCGTGCGCCCACTTCCAGGTGTTATTGGGTTTGGCCAAAGCCGGCGGATAAAACGTTCACAGGGACGGAGGCTTTCGATTCATATAGAGCCGCTTGCTGACAACATTACGAGAGGAGGTCCGGACTCCTACCTGGCGCTCACGATGTTGCCGGCGTTCAGCTCCACCATTTCCTCAAAGCCGATCGCAAAGATGTCCACGGGGTTGGCTTTGCTGTCTGAGAGATGAAAGCAACAAAAAAAAGCTTCTGAATGCTCAGGACAAAGAACTCCCGTTATTAAAAATATTTAATATATATAAAAATGTGGGGACTGTGCACTGTAAAAGGGCTGTAATTCTTACATGATTCACCCAGTATGGATGTAAACGCCCTCAAAATAAAGCAGACCGTCTGCACTTTAACCTCACATTCTCTGTTTTATTTCAAATCCAAAATAACAGAAACTGTCATGGTCCAAATACGCACAGAATTTTGTGTGCGGGTGTGTGTGTGTGCATGAAATACATTTTCATAATTTCAACATGATAAACATTATGGAGGGTGGGGAAGTGCTTAACGGGGAGAAAAATAC